>NC_141597.1:33840589-34009964 GCF_047967505.1 Dipteris shenzhenensis | reverse complement strand
TTTTTTGAGCTTTTCCCTGTTCCGTTCAATGACAGAGGCTCCATATTGACTTGTAGAGGCAACTATTGCTTGCTTTTGGTGTCCACTTCACTTCAAGAGCTTGGAAACACCTTCATTCTTGAATCTGGGATCATTTCATTGGATTTCTGACTCACTGTGTCAGTTCCTGCGTTTTTTGCCCAGGTGTTGGAACTCAAGTTTGGAGCAACCATTAGCAGATCTGTCAGTTCCGGTGGACCCAAGAGGTCCTAAAACTTCTATGTTGCTCATCATTCGCACTCCGGTGGAGTTTACAGATAGCTCTGTTTCCAAAAACGTTTTTCAGTCTGTGTGTTGGACCCAGTGATTGAGACCACGGTTTCCAAAACCGTCTGTCCCATTGCGTTCCAGACGCCCAAAAACCCCTACCTATCAGTTCTTGCGTGATTTGGTGGAGGATTTTCATAGTTATAAATCTCTGTGTATTCGATTTCGTCTCTCTGTTATGCATTTTTCATTCTAAGGTTTTGAAACCTTAGATTTATGCCACATGGCAGTGGATAAGTATTGACTCCCCTTTCTCACTCATCGGTTGGGATTTTGGAGTTCTAGCAGAAGAGAGATATTTGCAGATTTTCTTGCTGAGTCCAATTATGCGATGGCGCCCATGTTTTGAAGCATCTCAGGTTCTATTTTCAGTAGCGCTCATTACCATAGGACTATGATTTCTTGAGCATACCTTATGCAGATCACTCTGGTTGTAGTTTGAGCAGTGTGCGCTCATTCGTGGTATGCATTGGGTTGCAATGGATGATTTATAGGCCATTTGGATGCATTGCGGTCCTTGTTGGATGCACTGATAGGCCCAAATTGCCTTGTGGGATGCTATTTTTTATGGACGCTTTGCACATGGATGCTATTTTATGCTGAGGGACAGCTTTGACACATTGCTGGTGATGCACTGATAGTGCTATGCTCTCTTGGATGAGATATTATTGATGCATATGCCAGTGGACGGTGTTTATGCTTGAGTCATTTGGCACTTATTGGCATTTTCTTTTGCTCATATGGATGCATAGTATATGCACATGAGTCAGATGCATCTTTTGATGCTTTGAGCTTTGAGTTTTGGTGATATTTCACTCTATTGTGGCATACACATTTGGGTGCACCTGGTATTTGGTGTGATTCTCTCTTGCAGGGACTAGCATTTGGGATTTTGTTTCATTTGCATCATGGCATCCTCTTCCATGCCTGAAAAAGAGTTTTTCAGCATTAAAAAGTTTGATGGGACAAACTTTTCTTTGTGAAAAGAACAAATAAGGGATGTGCTTATTCAAAAGAAGCAGATTAAACCCTTGGCAGGTATTGAAGCTAAGCCTGCGGATATGTCTGAGGATGATTGGAATGAGTTGGATGCATTAGCAAAGTCTACTATTAGACTTCATCTTGCAGAGTCAGTTTATTTCACAGTAGTAAATGAGCAGACTACGGAAGATTTGTGGAAGAAACTGTGTGCCACTTATGAGAAGGAAACTGCCTCTAATAAAGTTTACCTCATGAAGAGGTTGTTTGAGCTGCAGATGAAGGAAGGGGTCTCCATTGCTTCTCACTTGAATGAATTCAATATTATTTTCAGCCAGCTTCAGGCTCAAAAGATGAATTTTGATGCGGAGACTAGGGCAATATTTCTCTTATGTTCATTGCCATCCTCATGGGATACCTTCCGTACAGCTGTCAGTAACTCTGCACCTGGTGGAGTACTGAAATTTGATGATGTTGTGGGTAGCTTGTTGGCCGAGGAGATTAGACGGAAGTCTATGGATGGCAACAAGTAGGATGCAGCCTTAAATGTGCAAAGGGGTAGATCACAGTTCAGGGGGAAGTCCCAAGAAAGAGGGAAGTCTCGTAGCAAATCCAAGGCACGGAACATTGAGTGTTACCATTGTGGCAAGAAGGGCCATATGAAAAAGGATTGCTACAAGCTGAAAAGAGAGCAAAAGGATAAGAAAAGAAATGCAATTTGGGGTGCAAATCAAAAGGAAGAGAGTCCAAGGGAGGACAAAGGAAAAGTGAAGATCGAGGAGATCAATGCAGTCACACGTGATAGTGACAATGATGTTCTCTTCATGTCTAGTTTATCTGCAGAGTTGCTTACCACTTCAGTTTATGCATATTCCCAGGATTGGATTTTGGATTCTGGTGCTTCATTCCATGTTACTCCCCATAGGGAATGGTTCTCCACTTATGATAGTGGAAAGACAGGTTGTGTGCATCTTGGAAATGACTATGCATGTGACATAGTGGGAGCAGGTGACATAAAGTTTTCTTTTGCAAATGGGTCTGCATTTGTTTTGAAACATGTGAGACATGTGCCTAAGTTGACCAAGAGTCTTATTTCAGTGGGTCAGCTAGATGATGCTGGTTTTCACACCACTTTTGGCTTTCAAAGTTGGAAAATTTAGAAGGGCTCTATGCTTTTGGCCAGGGGTGCCAAGTGTGGGACTTTGTATCCCTTACATGTATCAGGGGTATTTGATCATGTTGTTGCAATAACCGAGCAGCCAAGCACTTCTTTGTGGCATTGTAGGTTGGGGCACATGAGCCAGAATGGAATGAAACTCTTATGCCGTTTGGGTTATGTACCGCATTTGAGTTTCTCTGATTTTGAATTTTGTGAGCATTGTCTCTATGGGAAGCAAACTAAATCAGCCCATAAAAGAAGGGGAAAGAAAGAGTTTGAAATGCTTGATTTGGTGCATTCAGACGTATGTGGTCCCATGCCTACACGGTCATTGGGCGGGGCTGAATACTATGTGACATTCATTGATGATGCAACTAGGAAAGTGTGGGCTTATGCTATAGCTTGGAAGAGTGATGTGTTCCAGGTATTTCAGAAATGGCTGGCCTTGGTTGAGAATCAGTCAGGTAGAACGCTTAAATGCCTATGAACTGACAATGGTGGAGAGTATCTCTCTCATGACTTTCAGCATTTCTGTGATACACGTGGGATTAAGAGGGAGCTCACATCCCCTCGCACTCCAGAGCAAAATCCAGTTGCAGAAAAGATGAACCGTACCATTCAAGAAAGGTTGCAATGCATGCTTTCCAATGCAAGTCTTTCTGGTGGTTTTTGGGCTGAGGCAGTGAAGACTGCAGTGCATGTGATCAATAGATCACCTAGTAAGAGTTTGGATGGTGGTATTCCTGAAGAGGCATGGAGTGGCAAGAAGCCCTCTTACTCTCATTTGCGTATATTTGGGTGTGAGGCATATGCACATGTGCCAAAAGAGCTTCGAAAGACGCTAGATCCTAAGTCTAGGAAATGCATCTTTCTGGGTTATGGTGAAAGTGGAGAGATGGGCTATCGTCTCTGGGATCCAGAAGCAAAGAAGATCATATGCAGCCATGATGTGGTCTTCAATGAGAAGAAGATGCATAAGGCACCCATGAGGGATGTGGAAATGAGGAGAATCACTTTCCAGGATGTGAATCCACCTACATATGTTGATAGACAGCAAGCTGTCCATGCACCAAATGTGCAAGAAATGGTGCCACCAAGTACTCCCACAGGTATACAATCAAGGGTAGATGATGGATCATCTATTGGTGGAAATGATGAGCCAAATGTGGCTGATATGCAGGTGGGACAGCAAGCTGAAATGCCTTTGAGAAGATCATCTAGAGTGTCTAGACCACCTGATAGGTTTGTTCCAGGGGTAGACTATGTGATGCTTACTGATTGCGGGGAGCCTTCTTGCTACAGAGAGGCTATGATGCGTGAGGATCAACACAAGTGGGAGTATGCTATGCAATCAGAGATGAGTTCACTTATGAAGAATAAGACTTGGGACTTGGTTTCTTTGCCACATGGAAAGAAAGCATTGCCATGTAAATGGGTCTAGAAAATGAAGGTCACAGGTGATGATGTGCCTAGGTACAAGGCCCGTTTGGTTGCTAAAGGGTTCAAGCAAGAGAAGGGTGTGGACTTTGATGAGATATTCTCTTCGGTTGTGAAGATGACCACACTTAGATGCATGCTTGGACTAGTGGCATCAGAGGATATGGAGCTTATGCAAATGGATGTCAAGACAGCTTTCTTGCATGGGGATTTGCATGAGGAAATTTACATGGTGCAGCCGGAAGGCTTTGAAGAAAAGGGCAAAGAGCATTTAGTTTGCAAACTGAAGAAGAGTCTCTATGGTCCTAAGCAAGCACCTAGAGAATGGTATCAGAAGTTTGACGCTTTCATTCGGTCCCAGGGTTTTAGAAGGAGTGAAATTGATCACTGCCTCTACACTAAAAGGGCTAAGGATAGTAGCCTGATAATCCTGGCACTATATGTGGATGATATGCTATTGGCTAGCAAGAATACTTATGAGCTAGATGCATTAAAGGCCAAGTTGTATGAGGCCTTTGATATGAAGGATTTGGGATTTGCAGGTCATATTCTTGGTATGCGCATCACGCGTGATCGGAGTAGGAAACTCCTTTGGCTTTCACAAAAAGAGTATGTTACAAAAGTATTGCAGCGTTTCAATATGGAGGGGGGGAAGGCAGTGAGTACTCCATTGCCTCCATATGTGAAACTGAGTCATACAGATAGTCCCAAATCAGATGAGGAGAGGGCCATGATGGCCAAGGTTCCTTATGCATCAGCAGTTGGGAGTCTTATGTATGCTATGATAGCTACTAGACCAGACATTGCATTTGCAGTGGGAGTTGTTAGCCGCTATATGGCTAATCTAGGAAAGAGGCATTGGGAGGCAGTTAAGTGCATCATGAGGTACATGAAGGGTACCAAGGAGATGTGCATTTGCTTTGGTAAAGGAGACATGCGTGTACTTGGGTACATAGATTCAGACTATGCAAGGCATGTGGATGGTAGGAGATCCACTTCTGGTTATGTGTTCACCTTTGCAGGTGGTGCAGTGTCGTGGATGTCTCGCACACAGAAGTGCATTGCTTTGTCTACCACAGAGGCTGAGTATGTTGCAGCCACAGAGGGTTGCAAGGAGGCTATATGGCTTGATCGGCTAGTGGGAGATTTGGGGATTCATACAAGTGTACCGACATTGTATAGTGATTCCATGAGTGCTATTCTACTAGCACGGAATCTGGTCTTTCATGCAAAGACCAAACACATTGAGGTCAGGTACCATTTCATCAGGGAGGTACTTGAGGACAAGCGCATAGAGCTTGTTAAGGTTCATACAGATGATAACCCTGTAGATATGCTGACGAAGAGTCTACCTAGTCAGCGGTTTGAGTATTGTCACATATTGATGGGCATTGGATAGTATGCTCACTGGTTGTTCTCCCTTAAAGGCACATTGTCCTTTAAGTGGGAGGTTGTGGGGGTTAAAGGTCAGTGTGCCTTTACCCCGGTTATGTACAATACTCAAACACATATATAAATGAATGAAAAAGAAGATTAGGGTGGTTCTGCACCCACCAAACTTGTGTGGCTCTCTATCTCTCTCTCTCCTTCTTCCGTTCTTGCTTCCGTTGAGAGCACTCTCACTCCCCCTGGCGGTCGTGGCCGCCAGTACCCCCTACCCCCCCTCCTTCTCGCCTCCCCTTGGCGACCGCGGCTACCACGATCCCCTACCCCTCCCTCTCGCCTCCCCCCCTCCTGCCTCTCATCTCCCCCTACCCCATCGCCCCCGCTCCCCCCTACCCTGCCACCCCCCCTCTCCCTTCCCTCCCTCCTCTCTCTCTCCCTCCCCTCCCTCCCCTCCCTCTCTCCTCCCCCTTGCAGCTGCGGCGCAACTGCTATGACCCCCCTCCCACCTCTCGCCTCCCCCCCCTCCCGCCTCTCACCTCCCCCTACGCCCCCGCTCCCCCCTCCTACCTCCCCCTACCCCCGCTCCCTACCGCGCCTCCCTGCCTCCCCCTACCTGCGGTCCTCCCTCTCCCCCCTACCCAACCATCCCCTACCCGGCGCTCCTCCCTCCAATCTCCCCCTACCCCCGCTCACCGCCCCCTACCCTGCCTCTACACCCTCCCTACCCCCACTCCCTCCAGCCTCCCCCTACCCCCGCTTGCTGCCCCCTACCCCACCTCCCCCCTCCCTACCTCTGCTCCTCCCTCCCTCCCTCTCTCCCTCCCTCCCTCCCTCTTCCTCCCTCCCTCCCCTTTTCCGTTGCTCCTCCCTCCCTCCTTTCCTCCCTCTCATCCCCCTCCACTTCCTTCTTCCTCCTAGAGGCCGCAGCCTCCAAGGCTTCTCTCCTTCTCTCTAAACTTTCTCTCTCTCTCTTGTTCCTCTCTCTTTCTTTCTTTCTCTCTCTTCAAATTTAAAAAAAATCTAGATAAAGAATTAATTAAAAAAATTTACAAGTACCTGGCAAAAGTTTGTAAGTTTGCTCTTTCTTGCTTTCTTGCTCTTCCTTCCTTGCTTTCTTGCTCGTCCTTGCTTTCTTGCTTTCTTGCTTCAATGAATGAAATGAGGGGAGAATGAATGAAGAAGGAAGACTATATATAAGAAAAATTAGGTTTTCCTCCTCCTCTCCTATTGGCTTTCCATTCCTCCCCTCTCTCCTATTGGCTTTTCATTCCTCCCCTCTCCCATTAGCTCCCATTACTCCCCCTCTCCCATTGGACCCCCATACCTCATCCCAATCTTCCATTGGCCCTCTCCCCATCCATTTCTTCTTCCTTCCCCATTGCCACCACTCCCATCCCACATTTCCACCACGTCCCATACTCCTCCCATTTCCCAAAATCCCATATTTTCCCATCTCACCCTCCTCTTTTTCATCCCCTATTAACTCCCCTCACTCAGTTCACTCCCTTATTATCCTACTCCCCTATTACCTCCCCCTCTCCCATTCCATTCTTCCCTCCCCACTCTCACTTCCACTTCCCATTACTCACTTGCCATTTGCAAACTATTAATATATTATTATATTATTTTTTATACTTATTATCATACACCCCTATTACTTCCCCTCTCCCATTCCACTCCTCCCTCCTCACTCCCACTTCCACTTCCCATTACTCACTTGCTATACACATTTGCAAACTATTAATATATTATTATATGATTTTTTATACTATTTGCAATCTTACACGTGGGCAAAATCACAGGTGTCAAAGCGATCCTATTGTGGTCATACAACAATTGTGCTTTTATTCAAGGGCGTATTTATCCTCATCAACAAGCTTATTTCAGCTTTTACTTTGACACAATACTCAAGGTATGAAGTGCATAATTTGTGCACTAGGTGTTTACTTTGTTGTATCAAAATTGTTTGCCACACACACACACATATATACATACTAAGAATTTGCTAATATTATCACATCTATATTTCTCCGATGGGCACAAAACTTTATACATGCCTCAATCTAGGTTGTATTGACTTGCATACAAAGTGGTACACCCATCCCATAAGCACTTGTTTGGATAACACACCTGCAAACGTATTTTATGACGATTGTGCATAACACTAGGAACAAAATGGTGTATAATGTGCGATCGACTATGCAAAGCATATCCAATGGACACAAGACTTTCCACGTTCCTCAACCTAGGTAGTATTGACTTGTGTGCAAAGTGGCATCCCCATCCGATAAGTACTTGTTTGAAAAATACACCTAGGATCGTGTTTTTTGACGGTTCTACATGACACCAAGGCAAAAACGGTATTTAATACTCAATCTACCATGCAAAGCATATCCGATGGACACAATACTTTGCACATGCCTCAAAAGCAGTGGTATGGTGTTCCATGCAAAGTGGAACACCCATTCAATAAGTACTTGGAATGATAATACACCTAAGAGCATGTTCTTTGACGAATGTGCATAACACTAGGGGAAAAACGGTGTATAATGTGTGATCCCCCATGCAAAGCATAATCGATAGACACAATACTGTGCACGCACATCAACCTAGTTGAAATTGACTTTCTTGCAAAGTGGCTCCCCCATCCGACAAGTACTTTTTAGAATATCACACCTAGAGCCATGTTTTTTATTGGTTGTTGTCCATGACACTAAGCCAAAAATGTTGTTTTATGCTTGATCGACAATGCAATGCATATCCGATCATCACAATACTTTGCACACATCTCAACCTAGGTATTATTGACCTACATGCAAAGTGGCGTGCCCATCCCATAAGTACTTAGTCGAATAACATATCTAGGACCACATTTTTTGACGGTTGTGCATGACACTAAGGCCAAAACGGTGTTTAATGCTTGTTCGACAATGCAAAGCATATCCGATGGGCACAATACTTTGCATGAGTCTCAAAAATTGTGGTATTTCATTCCATGCAAAGTGGTACACCCATCTGATAAGCAGTTGGTCGGATAACACACCTAAAATCGTGTTTTTTAATGATTGTGCATGACATTGAGGCACAAATGGAGTTTAATACGAGATATACCATGCAAAGTACATTCGATGGGCACAATACTTTGCACCCACCTCAACCTAGGTGCTATTGAGTTGCATGAAAAGTGGCATGTCGGTTAGATAAGTACTTGATCCGATAACACACCTAGGACCATGTTTCTTTACAAATGTGCTTGACACTAAGGTAAAAATGGTATTTAATGCTCAATCAACCATGCAATGCATATCGGCGGATCGGCACAATACTTTACTTACACCTCAACCTAGGTGGTATTGACTTGTTTGAAAAAATGCACACCCATCAGATAAGTACTTGGTCAAAGCACATACCTAAGGGTGTCTTTTTTTACAGATGTGCATATCACTAGGGGAAAAACGGTGTACAATGCATGATCAACCATGCAAAGCATATCTTATGGTTACAATATTCTGCACGCACCTCAACCTAGTTGAAAGATACGTGCATGCAAAGTGGAGTCCCCATCCAATAAGTACTTATTTGAATAACATACCTACAATCGTGTTTTTTTATGGTTGTGCATTACACTAGAGCAAAAATGGTGTTTTATGCTTCATCGACAATGCAAAGTGGTGACAATACTTTGCATGCACCTTAATGTAGTTGAAACAGACTTGTGTGCAAAGTGGAGCCCCTATACAATAAGTACTTGTTTGAATAACACACCTAGGAGCATGTTTTTTTATGGTTGTGCATGACACTAAGGCAAAAACGGTGTTTTATGCTTGATCGGCAATGCAAAGCATATCCAATGGGCACAATACTTTGCACACACCTTCAACTAGGTGGAATTGACTTACATGCAAAGTGGCATTCCCATCGCATAAGTACTTGATCGGATAACACACCTAGTAGCGTGTTTTTTTACGGATGTGCATGACACTAAGGCAAAAATGGT
This sequence comes from Dipteris shenzhenensis, assembly GCF_047967505.1. Classification (NCBI taxonomy): domain Eukaryota; kingdom Viridiplantae; phylum Streptophyta; class Polypodiopsida; order Gleicheniales; family Dipteridaceae; genus Dipteris; species Dipteris shenzhenensis. The sequence goes on along the minus strand of NC_141597.1, from coordinate 34,000,701 downwards.
ATTTAATGCTCAATCGACCATGCAAAGCATATCCGATGGGCACAATTCCTATGCCTTAACCTAGTTTGTATTGAAATGTTCTCAAAGAGGCACACCCATACGATAAGTACTTGGTCAGATAACATACCTAAGGGCGTGTTTTTTTGCGGATGTGCATATCACTATCGGAAAAACGTTATATAATGCATGATCGACCATGCAAAGCATATTTGATGGTGACAATACTTTGCAAGAACCTAAACCTAGTTGAAAAAATCTTGCGTGCAAAGTGGAACCCCCATCCGATAAGTACTTGTTTGAATAACACACCTAGGAACGTGTTTTTTTATGGCTGTGCATGACACTAAGGCAAAAACAGTGTTTTATGCTTGATTAACAATGCAAAGCATATCCAATGGGCACAATACTTTTCACACACCTTCAACTAGCTGGAATTGACTTACATGCAAAGTGGCATTCCCATTGCATAAGTACTTAATTAGATAACACACCTAGCAGCGTGTTTTTTTACGGATGTGCATGACACTAAGGCAAAAATGGTATTTAATGCTCGATCGACCATGCAAAGCATATCCGATGGGCACAATACTTTTCCTACACCTTAACCTAGGTGGTTCTGAAATGTTCTCAAAGAGGCACACCCATCCAATAAGTACTTGATCAGATAACATACCTAAGCGCGTCTTTTTTTACGGATGTGCATATCACTATCGGAAAAACGTTGTATAATGCGTAATTGACTATGCAGAGCATATCTGATGGTGACAATACTTTGCACGCATCTCAACCTAGTTGAAACAAACTTGCGTGTAAAGTGGATCCCCCATCCAATAAGTACTTGTTTGATTAACACACCTAGGACAGTGTTTTTTTATGGTTGTGCATGACACTAAGGCAAAAATGGTATTTTATGCTTGATCGACAATGCAAATCATATCCGATGGGCACAATACTTTCCACACAGCTTCAACTAGGTGGAATTGACTTACATGCAAAGTGGCATTCCCATCGCATAAGTACTCGATCGGATAACACACCTAGCAGTGTGTTTTTTATAGATGTGCATGACACTAAGGCAAAAATGGTATTTAATGCTAAGGATATCCAATGGGCACAATACTTTTCCTATGCCTTAACCTAGGTGGTATTGAAATGTTCTTGAAGGGGCACACCCATCCGATAAGTACTTGATCACATAACATAGCTAAGGGCATGTTTTTTTGCGGATGTGCATATCACTATAGGAAAAACGTTGTATAATGCGTGATCGACCATGCAAAGCATATCCGATGGTGACAATACTTTGCACGCACCTCAACCAAGCTGAAAAGTACTTGCATACAAAGTGGAGCCCCCATCCGATAAGTACTTTTTTGAATAACACACCCAGGACCATGTTTTTTTATGGTTGTGCATGACACTAAGGCAAAAACTCGGGGGTGTCACTATGTATAAACCCTCTATATCACGTGCATTCAAGGCCTATTTTTAGAATCCCTTATCTGTAAATTTTTCATTAATAAAATGTACCCCTTTTCTATACAAATTTGTAAAATTTTTCCAAAACTCTTTTAAATAGTCCCTTATGTATATTTATTTTTGTAAATTTTAGAAATAAAAAATATCCTTATGTTGAACTCACGTGATAGGGTTACATATGATGAGTGACCCCCTCGAGGGCAAAAACGGTGTTTTATGCTTGATCGACAATGCAAAGCATATCCGATGGGCACAATACTTTGCACACACCTTCAACTAGGTGGAATTGACTTACATGCAAAGTGGCATTCCCATCGCATAAGCACTTGATCGGATAGTTCACACCTAGCAGCGTGTTTTTTTACGGATGTGCATGAACTAAGGCAAAAATGGTATTTAATGCTCGATCGACCATGCAAAGCATATCCGATGGGCACAATACTTTTCCTATGCCTTAGCCTAGGTGGTATTGAAATGTTCTCAAAGAGGCACACCCATCCGATAAGTACTTGGTCAGATAACATACCTAAGGGCGTGTTTTTTTACGGATGTGCATATCACTACCGAAAAAACGTTGTATAATGTGTGATCGACCATGCAAAGCATATCCAATGGTGACAATACTTTGCATGCACTTCAACCTAGGTTAAACAGACTTGCGTGCAAATTGGAGCCCCCATCTATTAAGTACTTGTTTGAATAACACACCTAGGACCGTGTTTTTTTATGGTTGTGCATGACACTAAGGCAAAAACGGTGTTTTATGCTTGATCGACAATGCAAAGCATATCCTATGGGCACAATACTTTGCATACACCTTCAACTATGTGGAATTGACTTACATGCAAAGTGGCATGCCCATCCCATAAGTGCTTGATTGGATAACATACCTAGCAGCATGTTTTTTTACGAACGTGCATGACACTAGAGCAAAAATAGTATTTAATGCTCGATCGACCCTGCAAAGGATATCCGATGGGCACAATACTTTTCCTACACCTCAACCTAGGTGTTATTAAAATGTTCTCAAAGAGGCACACCCATCCAATAAGTACTTGGTCAAAGCACATACCTAAGGTTGTGTTTTTTTGTGGATGTGCATATCACTAAAGGAAAAACGGTGGATAATGCGTGATTCACCATGCAAAGCATATCCGATGGTCACAATACTTTTCATGTACCTCAACCTAGTTGAAACAGACTTGCGTGCAAAGTGGAGCCCCTATCTGAGAAGTACTTGTTTGAATAACACACCTAGGACCGTGTTTTTTTATGGTTGTGCATGACACTAAGGCAAAAACAGTGTTTTATGCTTTATCAACAATGCAAAGCATATCCGATGGGCACAATACTTTGCACACACCTTCAACTAGGTGGAATTGACTTACATGCAAAGTGGCATTCCCATCGCATAAGTACTTGATCGGATAACACACCTAGTAGCGTGTTTTTTTACGGATGTGCATGACACTAAGGCAAAAATGGTATTTAATGCTCAATCGACCATGCAAAGCATATCCGATGGGCACAATACTTTTCCTATGCCTTAACCTAGTTTGTATTGAAATTTTCTCAAAGAGGCACACCCATACGATAAGTACTTGGTCAGATAACATACCTAAGGGCGTGTTTTTTTGCAGATGTGCATATCACTACCGGAAAAACGTTGTATAATGCATGATCGACCATGCAGAACATATTTGATGGTGACAATACTTTGGAAGAACCTCAACCTAGTTGAAACAAACTTGCGTGCAAAGTGGAACCCCCATCTGATAAGTACATGTTTGAATAACACACCTAGGAACGTGTTTTTTTATGGTTGTGCATGACACTAAGGCAAAAACAGTGTTTTATGCTTGATTAACAATGCAAAGCATATCTGATGGGCACAATACTTTGCACACACCTTCAACTAGGTGGAATTGACTTACATGCAAAGTGGCATTCCCATCGCATAAGTACTTGATCAGATAACACAACTAGCAGCGTGTTTTTTTATGAATGTGCATGACACTAAGGCAAAAATGGTATTTAATGCTCGCTCTACCATGCAAAGCATATTCGATGGGATCAATACTTTTCCTACACCTTAACCTAGGTGGTTTTGAAATGTTCTCAAAGAGGCACACCCATCCAAAAAGTACTTGATCAGATAACATACCTAAGGGCGTGTTTTTTTACGGATGTGCATATCACTACTGGAAAAACGTTGTATAATGTGTAATCGACTATGCAGAGCATATCTGATGGTGACAATACTTAGCATGCATCTCATCCTAGTTGAAACAAACTTGCGTGTAAAGTGGATCCCCCATCCAATAAGTACTTGTTTGATTAACACACCTAGGACAGTGTTTTTTTATGGTTGTGCATGACACTAAGGAAAAAATGGTATTTTATGCTTGATCGACAATGCAAAGCATATCCGATGGGCACAATACTTTCCACACACCTTTAACTAGGTGGAATTGACTTACATGCAAAGTGGCATTCCCATCACATAAGTACCTGATCGGATAACACACCTAGTAGCGTGATTTTTTACAGATGTGCATGACACTAAGGCAAAAATGGTATTTAATGCTCGACCGACCATGCAAAGGATATCCAATGGGCACAATACTTTTCCTATGCCTTAACCTAGGTGGTATTAAAATGTTCTCGAAGGGGCACACCCATCCGATAAGTACTTGATCAGATAACATAGCTAAGGGCATGTTTTTTTGCGAATGTGCATATCACTACAGGAAAAACGTTGTATAATGCATGATCGACCATGCAAAGCATATCTAATGGTGACAATACTTTGCACGCACCTCAACCAAGTTGAAAAGTACTTGCATACAAAGTGGGGCCCCGATCCGATAAGTACTTTTTTGAATAACACACCTCGGAACATGTTTTTTTATGGTTGTGCATGACACTAAGGCAAAAACGGCATTTTATGCTTGATCGACAATGCAAAGCATATCCGATGGGCACAATACTTTGCACACACCTTCAACTAGGTGCAATTCACTTACATGCAAAGTGGCATTCCCATCGCATAAGTACTTGATCGGATAACACACCTAGTAGCGTGTTTTTTTATGGATGTGCATGACACTAAGGCAAAAATTGTATTTAATGCTCAATTGACCATGCAAAGCATATCCGATGGGCACAATACTTTTCCTATGCCTTAACCTAGTTTGTATTGAAATGTTCTCAAAGAGGCACACCCATACGATAAGTACTTGGTCAGATAACATACCTAAGGGCGTGTTTTTTTGCGGATGTGCATATCACTACCGAAAAAACGTTGTATAATGCATGATCGACCATGCAAAGCATATTTGATGGTGACAATACTTTGGAAGCACCTCAACCTAGTTGAAACAATCTTGCATGCAAAGTGGAACCCCCATCTGATAAGTACATGTTTGAATAACACACCTAGGAACGTGTTTTTTTATGGTTGTGCATGACACTAAGGCAAAAACAGTGTTTTATGCTTGATTAACAATGCAAAGCATATCCAATGGGCACAATACTTTGCACACACCTTCAACTAGGTGGAATTGACTTACATGCAAAGTGGCATTCCCATCGCATAGGTACTTGATCAGATAACACACCTAGCAGCGTGTTTTTTTATGAATGTGCATGACACTAAGGCAAAAATGGTATTTAATGCTCGATCAACCATGCAAAGCATATTCGATGGGCACAATACTTTTCCTACACATTAACCTAGGTGGTTTTGAAATGTTCTCAAAGAGGCACACCCATCCAATAAGTACTTGATCAGATAACATACCTAAGGGCATGTTTTTTTACGGATGTGCATATCACTACCGGAAAAACGTTGTATAATTCGTAACCGACTATGCAAAGCATATCTGATGGTGATAATACTTTGCACGCATCTCAACCTAGTTGAAACAAACTTGCGTGTAAAGTGGATCCCCCATCCAATAAGTACTTGTTTGAATGACACACCTAGGACCATGTTTTTTTATGGTTGTGCATGACACTAAGGCCAAAAAGGTGTTTTATGCTTGATCAACAATGCAAAGCATATCCGATGGGCACAATACTTAACTTACATGCAAAGTGGTGCATCCATCCCATAAGTACTTGATCGGATAACATACCTAGCCGCGTGTTTTTTTACAGATGTGCATGACACTAGAGCAAAAATGGTATTTAATGCTCGATCGACAATGCAAAGGATATCCGATGGGCACAATATTTTCCTATGCCTCAACCTAGGTGGTATTGACACGTTCTCAAAGAGGCACACTGATCAGATAAGTACTTGGTTGGATAACACACCTAAGGGCGTGTTTTTTACAAATGTGCATATCACTAGGGAAAAAACGGTGTATAATGAGTGATCGACCATGCAAAGCATATCCGATGGTCACAATACTTTGCAAGAACCTCAAACTAGCTGAAACACACTTGCATGCAAAGTGGAGCCCCCATCTGAGAAGTACTTGTTTGAATAACACACCTAGGACCGTGTTTTTTTATGGTTGTGCATGACACTAAGGCAAAAATAGCGTTTTATGCTTGATCGACAATGCAAAGCATATCCGATGGGCACAATACTTCGTACACACCTTCAACTAGGTGGAATTGACTTACATCCAAAGTGGCATGCCCATCCCATAAGTACTTGATCAGATAACATACCTAGTAGCGTGTTTTTTCAGATGTGCATGACACCAAGGCAAAAATGATATTTAATGCTTGATCAACGATCCAAAGCATATCCAATGGGCACAATACTTTTCCTACCCCTCAACTTAGGTGGTATTGACGTGTTTTCAAACAGGCACACTCATCCGCTAAGTACATGGTCAAATAACACACCTAAGGGCATGTTTTTTTGCGGATGTGCATCACTAGGAAAAAAATGGTGTACAATGTGTGATCGACCATGCAAAGCATATCCAATGGTTACAATAATTTGCACGCACCTCAACCTAGTTGAAAGATACTTCCGTGCAAAGTGGAGCCTCCATCTGATAAGTACTTGTTTGAATAACACACCTAGGATCGTGTTTTTTTATGGTTGTGCATTACACTAGAGCAAAAATGGTGTTTTATGCTTCATTGACAATTTAAAACATATCTGATGGGCATAATACTTTGCACACACCTTAAATTAGGTGTAATTGACTTACATGCAAAGTGGCATGCTCGTCCCATAAGTACTTGATTGGATAACATACCTAGCAGCATGTTTTTTTACGAATGTGCATGACACCAAGGCAAAAATGGTATCTAATGCTCGATCAACCATGCAAAGCATATCCAATGGGCACAATACTTTTCCTACACCTCAACCTAGGTGGAATTGACATTTTTTCAAAGAGGCACACCCATCCGATAAGTACTTGGTTAGATAACATACCTAAGGGCGTGTTTTTTTGTGGATGTGCATAACACTAGGGAAAAAACGGTGTATAATGCGTGATCGGCAATGCAAAGCGTATCCGATGGTCACAATACTTTGAACGAACCTCCACCTAGTTGAAACCAACTTGCATACAAAGTGGAGCCACCATCTGAGAAGTACTTGTTTGAATAACACACCTAGGACGTGTTTTTTTATGGTTGTGCATGACACTAAAGCAAAAACGGTGTTTTATGCTTGATCGACAATGCAAAGCATATCTGATGGGCACAATACTTTGCAAACACCTTCAACTAGGTGAAATTGACTTACATACAAAGTGGCATGCCCATCCCATAAGTACTTGATTGGATAACATACCTAGCACCGTGTTTTTTTACAGATGTGCATGACACTAGAGCAAAAATAGTATTTAATGCTCGATCGACCATGCAAAGGAGATCCGATGGGCACAATACTTTTCCTATGAATCAACCTAGGTGGTAGTTACATCTTCTCAAAGAAGCACACCCATCAAATAAGTACTTGGTTGGATAACACACCTAAGGGCCTATTTTTTTACGGATGTGCATATCACTGGGGAAAAATGGTGTATAATGCGTGATCGACCATGCAAAGCATATCCAATGGTCACAATACTTCGCACGCACCTCAACCTTGTTGAAAAAAACTTGCATGCAAAGTGGAGCCCCCATCTGAGAAGTACTTGTTTGAATAACACACCTAGGACCGTGTTTTTTTATGGTTGTTCATGACACTAAGGCAAAAACGGTGTTTTATGCTTGATCGACAATGAAAAGCATATCCGATGGGCACAATACTTTGCACACACCTTCAAATAGGTGTAATTGACTTACACACAAAGTGGGAACCCATCCCATAAGTACTTGATCGGATAACATACCTAGTAAAAATAGTATTTAATGCTCGATCGACCATGCAAAGGAGATCCGATGGGCACAATACTTTTCCTATGCCTCAACCTAGGTGATATTGACATGTTCTCAAAGAGACACACCCATTAGATAAGTACTTGGTTGGATAACACACCTAAGGTCCTGTTTTTTTACAGATGTGCATATCACTAGGGGAAAGACGGTGTATAATGCGTGATCGACCATGCAAATCATATCCAATGGTCACAATACTTTGCACGCATCTCAACCTTGTTAAAAGAGACTTGCATGCAAAATAAAGCCCCCATCTGAGAATTACTTGTTTGAATAACACACCTAGGACCGTGTTTTTTTATGGTTGTGCATGACACTAAGGCAAAAACGGTGTTTTATGCTTGATCGACAATGCAAAGCACATCCGATGGGCACAATACTTTGCACACACCTTCAACTAGGATGAATTGGCTTACATGCAAAGTGGGGCACCCATCCCATAAGTACTTGATCGGATAACATATGTAGCAGCATGTTTCTTTACGGATGTGCATGACACTAGAGCAAAAATAGTATTTAATGCTCGAAAGACTATGCAAAGGATATCCGATGGGCACAGTAATTTTCCTACACCTCAACCTAGGTGGTATTGAAATGTTCTCAAAGAGGCACACCCATCCGATAAGTACTTGGTTAGATAACATACCTAAGGGCATGTTTTTTTGCAGATGTGCATATCACTACGGGAAAAACGGTGGATAATGCATGATCGACCATGCAAAGCATATCTGATGGTCACAATACTTTGTACGCACTTCAACCTAGTTGAAACAGACTTGTGTGCAAAGTGAAGCGCCCATCCCATAAGTACTTGATCGAATAACATACCTAGCAGCGTGTTTTTTTACGGATGTGCATGACACTAAGGCAAAAACGGTGTTTTATGCTTGATTAGCAATGCAAAGCATATCCGATGGGCACAATACTTTGCACACACCTTCAACTAGGTGAATTTCACTTACATGCAAAGTGGCATGCCCATCCCATAAGTACTTGATCAGATAACATACCTAGCAGCATGTTTTTTTACGGATGTGCATGACACTAGAGCAAAAATGATATTTAATGCTCGATCGACAATGCAAAAGATATCCGATGGACAAAATACTTTTCCTACACCTCAACCTAGGTGGTATTGTCATGTTCTCAAAGAGGCACACCCATCAGATAAGTACTTGGTTGGATAACACACCTAAGGGCATGTTTTTTTACGGATGTGCATATCACTAGGGAAAATCGGTATATAATGTGTGATTGACCATGCAAAGCATATCTGATGGTCATAATACTTTGCACGCACCTCAACCTAGTTGAAACAAACTTTCATGCAAAGTGGATCCCCCATTTGAGAAGTACTTGTTTGAATAACACACCTAGGACCGTGTTTTTTAATGGTTGTGCATTACACTAAGGCAAAAATGGTGTTTTATGCTTGATCGACAATGCAAAGCATATCTGATGGGTACAATACTTTGAAAAAAACTTAAACTAGGTGGAATTGACTTACATGCAAAGTGGCATGCCCATCCCATAAGTACTTGATCGGATAACATAACTAGTAACGTGTTTTTTTATGGATGTGCATGACACTAAGGCAAAAATGGTATTTAATGCTTGATCGACCACGCAAAGCATTTTAGATGGGCACAATACTTTTCCTATGCCTCAACCTTGGTGGTATTGACTTGTTTTCAAAGAGGCACACCCATCTGATAAGTACTTGGTTAGATAACACACCTAAGGGCGTGTTTTTTTACGGATGTACATATCATTAGGGGGAAAATGGTGTATAATGCGTGATCGACCATGCAAAGCATATCTGACTTGCGTGTAAAGTGGAGCCCCCATCCAATAAATACTTGTTTGAATAACACACCTAGGACTGTGTTTTTTATGGTTGTGTATGACACTGATGCACAAATGGTGTTTAATGCATGATATACCATGCAAAGCCTAGACGATGGACACAATACTTTGCACGCACCTCAATGTAGGCGTTATTGAGTTGCATGCAAAGTGGTGTGTCCATCTGATGAGTACTTGATCAGATAACTTCTCCCACCAATAAATTAAGTACTAATTAAAAATTATAATAAATGAGTAGATTATTAAAAAGAGACTAATATTTATGTAATTGTTGCTACTGTAGCTTGCTTGCAAAGGACTCTCACAAAGGAGATGGCTATAGATTTTGTTCTAGGGATGGATGTGATTTTATGTAGCAAAAGAGAAGTAGTTGCATTTGCTACTATCCATGATAGTAATCCCAATTCAGTTTGCCACTTTTGAAGACTTGGCGAAGATAAGGTGGCAGTTACTGTATCAAAGATTCTTAGCGCACATGTTGAGCTAAAGTATAAATGTGGAGATATGGAAACACTTGGAGATGTTATGCCCTACAATACATCCAACAAATCATTTATAGCATGGGACAAAGATGAGACTTATGCAACAGACATTATCAAGAATACAAAGTGCACCACCTTGGATTTTACTATAGGGGACATTTTACAAATGAGATTATTTGCAAATAAGACTATAGTAGAAGGTGAAGTATTGGGATTTAAACAAGTGGAGCAATGGTCATTTGCACAGATGAGGATTCTGAAAGTCACTAATGATGGTATGGTTGATAACATAACATCCTTATGTGATCCCTACTATGAGGTAGGCAAGAATATGAGATGGAGCATGCAATTTTTAAACATGAGAAAGAGGCACGTGGTTTTCAATGATAAAGACAAGGTATACTACAATATCAAAGGACCTAAAAAGCGTGCCCATGTGCCAGGCTCTATCACTTCAAATGTGGATGACTTCAATGTACTCAATTATAGAAGTGACATCTTATTTAGAGTGGATGAGTTCATTGGTTCCGAGAAACAAAATGACTTTAGAAGCGAAGCCTTATCTGGGGTGGATGAATTCTTGCACAGTGAGAAGGGCAAAGGTTTCAATAGCGATGTCTTGTCAAGTGTGGATGAGTTTATGCATATTAACAAACCTGGTGTCAATCAAGCTTGTGGATTTGTGAAAGCCATGCAAGATGTCCCAATCAGCGATGTTCTCTCAGAAGTGGAAGAGTTTCAAGGTTCTCAATACTCTCGTAGAATATTGAATTCATTGAATGGTCCTAAGAGTATGTTAAAAATGAGGATGAGATCAATAGAGGATTATTCAACATTTAACTTTGATTGTGATATGGCCAAGGATGCAACGACCAATCATGGATGCTTGGATATAAACAAATGTGAGGAGAAGAAGTGCATAAATACAGATAACAACGTGCATGAGGAACAAAAAAGGTCATACATATGCATGTAGAGAAAGCGAATCCAAGTAGATCCACAAAAGCAACCAAAGAGGAAGAGAGTAATGAAGGAGGAGAACATGTTAAATGCATTGGGATATCTATGTTGCAAGCGAAGATGTATGCGCTATGAAATTCAAAATTGGAACTTCGGAGCAAACAGGTTTTGTTTAAAAGTTCAATAAATTTTCCAATTTGAAAAGGAAGGGGCACTTTAAGAAGGAGGTTCCTCAGGCACCACCTAAGAAACCTCAAACACAAAATTATCCTCTCTTGAAGAAAGAGGATCATGAAAGGGCCAGGCAAGAAAATCTTTGCTTCAAATGTCTGGGAAAAGACCATGCTGCTTGGAACTATCCTAAAAATAAACTAGCGAGAGCTAAAGCCCCAAATAGACCTCCACAAAAACAAGTGCATGTGGTGCAAGTGTTGCTGCTTAATGGTATTGAAAAGTACACTGAGGTAGAGGACTATCATGAGGATAGCCCCCACATGTACTGTCTATCATCGATAAAATGTGGCAGCCCACCTTTGGTCCTCATGATTTAATGAGGATGCATCACAATAAGACAAAGCACCCACAGATGCACACACAAATGCGTTTACTAAACTATTAAAAAAACTTACGGGCGCATCTATTTGCACATCTATTTTCGTGTCTAGAGACCCGCATCTAATAGCGCATCTATATAGCATACAGACGCACGTATAGACGTGCATCTAGACATGTAAATAAATGCTTTGCTAAAAAATTTAAAAGACAGACAGACGCATCGTTAAACGTGTGTATAGATGCATTTATAAACGGTCTTATAGACGCCTTTATAGATGCACAAATAGACGCTTCTCGAACAGATAGATGCGTATATAGATGCATTTATTGACGCACTGATAGACGCTCTACATAATATATTTTTTTTAATTTACAGAATGCTGTGTATGTTATGTATGCTATATAGTTACGAGAATCCCATTTCCACATTGTGTAATTCAATTCTTACAGCCAACCACATTTTAATTACAATTCCAAATAAAACATTACAACTCCAAAACGGAATGAAATTCAAAGCTCAAAAAGTGATTGTATGTACATATAGCACGAAGCTAAGCCACGTCATGTGGCTTCAAGTACAAAAAATAAGAGGAGTGTATATACAAGAGGCATGAAGCCAAGCCAGTGGCTTTAAGTACAAAAAAGAGTAGCTAGCACTACTTCTACGACTAATCTATGTTCTCCATAGCCTCGTTCCCTTCCATGCTCCCTTCTGCACTCCCTTCTATGCTCCCTTCTCTGCCTCCTTCCTCGTCTTCTTGTGCAAGGACCTATAAACAAGGGACAACATATATCAATGTATGAAAAATCAAATCTTTACTTATAATATTGACATTGTTTAATTACTTTCAAATACCTCGAGGGCCACTCCAGTAGCTCGGATATACTACTCCTCAGTAATCAAACCATCATGATAGAAGTGCTTCCATGTATCTCCTCTACAATGGTGGCAGTGGTAGGCTATCTCGACAGGAGTAGGGTATCTGCCCACAATATCAAGCTGCAAGATGACACAATTTGCGAAGGGGTTAGTACAAAGAAACAAACTCCTAATAAACTACATAAGCAATATAATTTGAGATTGATACTTACAAATTGGGCCTCCCATGATTCAACACCCCTGCTCCAAAATGCATGCTTCCATATTGCTCCATCTGGATCCTTCATGCCTCCACGTGCTATAGACTGGTGTCCTCCTTGGTTGACTTCATTGCTTTCTTCCGCTCATGCTTGTGAGCGGTGTGGGCGGGCCCCTTAGTGGTTGACCTCCCTCAAGCCTGGCAAGCTCCGCTAGTGCCTGCCTCTTAAGCGAAGATCTTTTATTGCCAAGCATCGCAACAATCTTTGACTTGGCCCATTTATCCCTGAACTGACGATTGGGGGGGTTAAGAAACCTAGAGCGAACAACAGCGAGGGTCTCATCAACCAACCTCTTTGGCTGGTCTTTGTAATGGATAAAGCAATCTCTATAATTGTTAGCAATTATAGAGCGCATGAAGGCCATGATGTCCTTCCCCCATGCATCCATCAAGATGCCTCCTGTCTGAATGATGTCATAGAAGATTGTACCATCACCCGGAGGCATGTCTAAATCATCTGAATCATCATCGTCCCCACCACCACCCCTCCCAAAGCACTGTGCCATGCATCCCCCACCGCTCTCCCTACACTATGCCTGCTATCGTGTCGTGTCGAGCTGGTACGTTGGCCACTCATAGTTGGAGACTGCACGGGACTATGTGGACCACTCGTAGCTGGAGAACCGAGTCTCAACTACACAGGAGTACGCCGACGGCTCTGCGAGATAGAAGGACCTCCTAACGGCATGGGGGAAGGGGCATAAGATGGCATGGGGGAAGGGGCATAAGACGGCATGGGGGAAGGGGCATAAGATAGCATGGGAGAAGGGCCTCGATTGTGTAGCCAGTTGGGCTGTGCTGACTCCACTAGGGTAATCTCAGCTGGTGTGGGGTTAGGGTGCTTTGGAGTCCATAGTGGCGACTCCTCAAGGGTGTTTAGAGTACTCATCATATACTCGTATAACTCTGTAGGACTGGGAGGGTGCCCTAAAAGGTTATAAGTCCCTAAAAATAGACTCTCAAAGATCAGGTGAGTCGAAAGAGCTTCCTGGCCACATGATGAACTCGAAAAAAGAAAAAAAGACGATTACCGATGAGCTAAGAGGAAAGGGGAACGGAAAAGATTACTGTCAGAGTGCATCTATAGACGCGTCTGAGAAGCGCATCTATTTTTGCGTTTAACAGTGCGTCTATAGACGCGGCTATCTGTGTTTGCAAACAAGCTAGGCATGCGTCTAGATGCGCCTGTAGACATGGTTTTTGATGTGCTTTAAGACACGTCTATAGACGTGCTCCGACACAGAGACTATTCTAAAAAGTAGAAAAGGACATGCGCCCGACACAAAAACATAACACTGATACGAAAATCATGCATTTCTTGGATATGACAAAGGACCAATCCAAAATCTTACCATAAAAAGACTTACCTTGGATAGAGGTATAGAAGCTTCTTCTCCTTTTTCAAAGTTGCTTCCCTTCCTTGTTCACCCTCTTCTCCTTTAAGCTTGGAAGTAAGTGTGGGTGCCATAAACATGGAGAATGAGATGCGACCATAAACATGGTAAGTGTTAAAGAGTTAAGGTTGATTAAGATACCTATGGGTGTTCATATGGTTGAGTTATGATCCCGTTTTAATTTGATACACGATACAGTGCCACACCTGCATATGTTGCCCTATACTCACCATGAGGAAGCGAAGCGTCGGCGATATGAGGTGGGATCTTCAGGAGGGACCGTTACAGATGCATGGAGTGATGGTGATAGTAGCCCTCTGCCATTACCTCATGAAGCCATGGAGGAGGAGGTGCTTGATGATATGGTGCAGGATTTATATGTCCATCAAGGGAGGGATGATAGCATGAAGCAGGATGATCTTTTTATTGTAGCATCGACTCCACTGTTTGAGGGGTGCACATTCTCTATTCTACATGCCTCCCTTGAGTTACTAAACTTGCAAACCATCTATGGATGGAGCAATGCAAGTTTGAATGCATTACTCAAGTAAGCTTTAAAGTCTATTTTGCAAACATGGTGAATTATGCTAGTGGGTCAATTACTCGAATGCTTTTCCTCATTTATGGTCTTCACGTGCAAGCTATTGTGTAAAATTCTTCCAATGGAGAATAAATTACCGACCTCAAGAGATATGGCAAGGCAACATGTGACCTCTCTTGGAGGATTAGATTAAAAGCGCATCCATGCATGCATCAATGATTGTGTTTTACTTCATGGACTACATAAGGATGCAAGAGAGTGCCCTACTTGTGGAGAGGCAAGATATAGAGCAAATCTCAAAACTTTGGGAGTGCCTCGTAAGGTTCTGTGACATTTTCCCATAATCCCTCGCATCCAACATATGTTCAAGTGCAAATCCATTGCAGAGCTCATGTCATGGCATTCCTCCGATCGATCAACCGATGGCAAGTGGAGAACTCCCGCAGACTCTCCTGCGTGGAAGCATATTGAAGACACATGGCCAAGCTTCAAGGAAGAACCTAGGAGCTTGAGATTTGGATTGGGTATGGACATTGTGAACCCATTTGGTCTCAAAAGCACCTCTTACAGTGTATGGCTAGTGATATTGGTGTTTTATAATCTTCCACCCTTTATGGCTATTAAGAAAAGACATGTTATGTTGTCCCTTCTAATTCCAGGGAAACATAAAGTCAAAAATCCTGATGTTTATTTGGAGCCTTTGATTGACGAGCTAGAGATACTTTGGAGAGGTATCGAGGTGCATGATGTGAGCAGGCCTCCCTCGTCACGAGACTTCAACTGCAAAAAGCAGTCTTGATGTGGATGATGCATGACTTCCCAGGCTATGGCGAGTGTTCAAGTAAGCATTGCACTTCTAATTATGAATAGGCAAAGGATGTGGTACCCTAAACCCACCTTCAACTCTTAATTATGTTGATTATTCAGGTCTCACTACATCAAGTTACCATGCATGTCCTGTTTGTGTCCTTCGCTAGTTGCCTCACGAGCAGACGCATTGAATAAGGTCATCTATGAGAATCACCATGGATTTCTCCCACTTGATCATCCTAGATATGTTTCCCCTTGGAACGAAGTCCTCCCACAATCACTCACCGCGGGAGATTGGATGAGAATTTGGGATGGTTCCATAATGACTCCACCACTTGGCATGAGCTAAAGATGTTTTTCCATCTGATTTACCTGATGGTTTACCTCCTGAAAGAGAAGTAGATCATAAAATAGATTTAATTCCTGGATCTACCGTTGTTTGTAAATCCCCATATAGACTAAGTCAAACAGAGGAACGTGAGGTTGAAAGATAGTTAATAGAATATCTTAGGAAGGGTCAAATTCAAACAAGTAGCTCACCTTGGTCTGCACCAGTTTTACTGGTAAAGAAAAAGGATGGTACTATGCGTTTATGCATAGATTATAGAGCACTAAATAAAATCACCATAAAAAATAGTATCATATGCCTCGCATTGATGAGTTCTTTGATCAATTGCAAGGGGCAAAATACTTTATTAAATTTGATTTAAGATCAGGATATCACCAAGTACGAATTAGGGAAGAGGATGTACCTAAGACATCATTTCATACTAGGTATGGGCATTATCAATTTAAAGTAATGCCATTTGGATTAATAAGTGCTCCAGCAACTTTCATGACACTTATGAATAGTGTCTTAAGGCCATATCTGAGGAAATTTGCGATAGTATTTCTAGACAATATCCTTATTTATAGTAAAACAAGAAAAAAACATTTGGAACATTTGCGAAAAGTGTTCCAATTGCTTAGAGATAATTCACTCTTTGCAAAAGAATCCAAATGTGAATTCTTTGCAAAAGAAGTGAAATACTTGGGACATATAATATCCTAAGAAGGGGTTCGTATGGACCCTGACAAAGTAAGGGCCATATTGGAATGGCCACATCCTACAAATCTAGAAGAATTACAGATATTCTTAGGTTTGTTAGGATTCTAAAGGAGATTCATTCAGGATTATGCTAGGATTGCTGTTCCAATGACGGACCAGCTTAAGGGGAAGGGAAGCACCTTCATATGGGATGAACCTTAAAAGAGAAGTTTTGAAAAATTAAAGGTAGCTATAGTGGCAACTCCCGTCTTAAAAGTAGTGAATCCCAATGAACCATTCGTGCTTGAGACAGATGCTAGTGATTTTGCTATTGGGGCAGTACTTATACAGAAAGGTCGACCAGTGGCTTTTGAAAGCAAAAAGTTAGATCATGCCCAACGGAATTACTCGGCATATGAGAAGGAACTATGCGCTATAGTCTATGCTTCAAAAAAGTGGAGGCATTATTTATATGGTGCAAAATTTGAGATCATCTTTGATCAAGAGAGCATTAAATGGATTTGTAAGTAGCCAGAGCTTAAAGGTAGAAAAGCTAGATGGGCTGAGTTAATGCAAGAGTTTTCAAGATATACAATTGACATATAGGAAAGGGAAGTTTAATGTGATAGCAGACTCTCTGAACCGAATGCCAATTATTAACGAATTGAGTTTTACTCAATTTCAGAATGATTTCCTAGAGTCCTTAAAGGGGAAATGTGAGTTTGATCCTCACTTCTTTGAAATATGGAAAGCAATAAAAAATAGGGATCCAACAAATCGAGAGGCTTTCACTAAGGAATCGCATGGAAATGGTGACACACCATAGGTTGGTGATAAATGACTCAAGTGGAAAAAATATACTATTTAAGATGGCTACCTACTCTACAAGGGTAGAGTATGTGTCCCGAAGGATAATGACATTAGGCACCAAGTCCTTTTTGAATGTCATGCTGGACACCCAGGAATTCAGAAGACATATGTGCTTCTGAAAAGGCAATTCTTTTGGCCTAGAATAGGTAAGGACGTCTAAGATGATGTATTGAAGTGCCAAAAATGCCAGGTCAATAAGGCTGAATGCCTTAAGGTAGGAGGTCTCCTACACCCATTGGAGATTCCATCTAGCAAATGGGAAAGTATCTCCATGGATTTCATTGTGGGACTACCTAGAACACAGAGGGGGCACAACTCTATGTGGGTAATTGTGGATCGGTTGACCAAGATGGCTCATTTTATTCCTGTCAGTGAAGATGTTAAAACTCTAGAATTAGCTAGACTATTTGTGGAGCATATCTATAGACTATATGGGCTACCAGTCGGTATTGTTAGTGATCGGTATAGTAAATTTAACATCCATTTTTGGAGAGCTGTGTTTAAAAGAGGTTAGAAACTTCATTGAATATGAGCACCGCAAATCATCCACAAAGTGATGGTCGAACTGAAAGGGTCAATCAGATCATTGAGGATATGCTTCGAGCATATGTAAGTAAACGGCAAACTAATTGGGAACAGTATTTGCCCATATTAGAATTTGCATATAACAATGCCAAACATTCAACTACACGTTTCAGTCCATTTATGATGATGTATGGATTTCAACCAAGAGACCCAATGATAGTGGGACTCGAAAAAGAGAAGGTTCAAGTGGCCAAAGACTTTCTTGAGGATATGAATAAAACGCTTAAGTTAGCTAAAGATAGCATAAGAAGAGCTCAAGATAGAGCATGAAGTTATGCAAACCCACGCTGTAGAAAGTTGGAGTTTGAAGTAAATGAGAAAGTCTATCCTAAGGTACCTGAATCTTCAGAATCTCTAAAAATAGGTAAATGTCCAAAATTGTCTCCTAGGGATTGTGGACCATTCACAATACTTAAGAGGATTGGAGAATTTGCTTACAAATTAGCCTTACCTAAAGGATGTAGAGTACATCCAGTTTTTCATGTTAGTAGGCTAAAAAGAAAATGAGGAGATGATGATAATTTCATTGGAAATGAAGTCCTAGTTGAACTTATTGAACCTGCATCTTTACCACATGTACCAGAAAAAATTTTAGATACACAAGAAAAAAGAACGCGACATACTATATGGAAAGAATGTCTACTTAAGTGGAAAGATAGATCTGAAGAGAGTTCAACATGGGAAAGGGTAAGCAATCTCCAAAGGAGGTTTCCCAATTTTGTTCTCGAGGACGTAAACATTTCTTAAGGGGAAGGGAATGTTACGTGAACTATAATACCGTGTGACCACGGTATAATGCAAGAAGCCAAAGGGCTTGGCAGCACTTGCATTAATAGGGCCTAAAGGGCTTGGATCTAGGGTCACGCTTAGGCCTAGGCATTTATGAGGTGGTGCATAAGGAGTCCTAGAGAGGGCTATAAAGAGAGGAGTCCCTTGTGGGACATGTGGCACCAAAGTTGGAGGCCAAGTGGCAAGTGTTGAGCAAGGGGGAGGATTTTGGAAGGAGAGCTCCACATGGAAAGTGGATGAAAAAAAGGAACTGAGGGGAGTTCAGAGAGGCATCAGAGGAGCTCAGGGAATCCATGGTTGGGAGGAAATCAAAGAAGAAGCCCTCTATGTCTGAGGTCCTATGTCAAGTAGTCAGTCCACATGAATATCCTTTTGTTCAAAGTGTTCTTAGATGCTGAGGGTATGGCACACGAGATCCGCGGTGTGTACAAAAGATGGCCCTTTCTCCTTGTCTTATTGCCTTTGCATCCTCGTATCTTGTCACCCATCTTTTCATCACATCACTATTAAGAAATTTACACAATAGCCTGCACGTGAAGACCATAAATGAGAAAAAGTATTCCAGTAATTGATCCACTAGCATAATTCACTATGTTTGCAAAATAAACTTTAAAGTTTACTTGGGTAATGCATTCAAACTTGCATTTCTCCATCCATAGATGGTCTGGAAGTTTAGTAACTCAACAGAGCCACGTAGAACAGAGAATGTGCACCCCTCAAATAGTGGTGTCAATGCTACAATAAAAAGATCATCCAACTCCATGCTATTATCCCTACCTGAGGACTGATGGACAGATAAATCCTACACCATATCATCAAACACCTCCTCCTCCTCTAGGGCCTCATGAGGTAATGGTCGAGGGCTACTATCACCATCACTCCATACATCCATAACAGTCCCTCCTGAAGATCCCACCTCATATCACTGACACTTCACCTCCTCACGAGACGAGCATAGGGCAACATATGCAGGTGTGGCACTACATCCTGTATCAAATTAAAAAAGGATCATATATCAAACACATGAACACCCATAGGTATCTCAATCAACCTCAATGCTTAAACACTTACGTAGGATATGGTGGCATCCCATTGTCCGTACTGTGAGATGTGACCGAGTGTAATTCTACGTGCATGATACGTGTTTCCTCGACATGGATCACACATACATTTAATTTTTTGCACCAGCCACACTTTTCGAGGGTGGATACGGAGAGATTCATCCTCACTGGAGGTATTTGTCGAGGTATTTGCCTACAGATAAACAACCCAAAACATGTGTTCTTCCTTGAGTATTTAATGAGAAAATTATGTAGCATGTCTAAAAGCCCGTCTATAGGCACATCTGTACTGTGGAATGCGTCTATAGTCACATCTAAAACACAGTGTAGATGCACTATTAGACATGCTTTTAGACATGCAGACTAGTTTTTAAACGTACATTTCACTTAGTTCCTCATCTACTGCGCTTGCTTTCCTTTCAATACACAGGTCTCCAAGCGTACACACACAGCTCCAGGCACCCACACTCATCTCCAAGCACACACACTCATCCCCAAGAATACAAGAGAAGAATGTGAACAAAGAAGGAGAGGAAGCTTTGAAGAAAGACAAGAAGCTTCCATACCTCTATCCAAGGTAGGTCTCTTGTCAGTTGGTCTTTTCTAGAAGTTGTTCTCTTTTGATTCATCCTTTGTCGTATGTACGGAAAGGATGTTTTTGGTAGTATGTCGATGGGTCTACACCAAGACCATCAAACGGTCCAGCAGCAACTCCCATTGTTACCGCAGCACCAATAGCAGCAAGATCTACACCTACACCACCAGTGACCACACCTGCAGTAGATCCTACCATTGCCCAAGCACAGGCAGAATGGGACAAGAAAGACAAATATGCATATCATTTGATCAAGCAGAATGTGCAAGATGTCATGCTAGGATAGCTCAACACCATGAAGACATCAAAAGAAGCATGGGATATGTTCGTAGCTCTTTACAAGTCTAAGAACACTCTAGGATTCTCACATTGAGAAACCAAATCAACCAGAGTTTCTGCAACAGCAGTGAAACCGGTCATGCTGACATACTCAAAATCAAGGATTTCAACAATCAACTCGCAGCAGAAGGGAGACCATAAATTCCACAAAAATGGTTCAAGTCATCCTGAATAGGGATACAAGAATCTAGTCTAGACTATTGACATTCAATGGTAGTTTCCAACACTGGAAGAGCTATAGTCAATTTTATTGGTGAAGAACTCAGGACTCAAGCCATTCACGCATGCAAAGGTCATTCCAATGATCAAGCATTCACAGCTTCGGATAGCAGCGGAGGTAGAACATTTCAGCGAAGTGGCCATCGTCAACAACAAAGTCATCAACAAAGTCAGCATCAGCATCATCCTCAGCAGCATCACCATCGGCAACCAAGAGGAAATCATTCCAACATAGGAAGATTCTAAGGAAGAGGGAATACATCCACCAACGTGTCAAACATTTAGTGCAACTATTGTCATAAGTTTGGACACTATGAAAGAAATTGTCGCAAGAAGCAGTACCATCAAGGTGGTCAATCCAGCAACAATTGAGAAAATTTTCATGGAAGAGGAAATCATCACGTGGGCCATAGCAAACAAATGGGTATACAAAGTGAAGTACAATTCAAATGGAAGTATTCAAAGACACAAAGCTAGACTAGTTGCAAAAGGACTTGCACAGCAATATGGTCAAGATTATGATGAGACTTAAGTTCGAGTAGCAAAGATGGATTCCATACAGTTCTTGATATCACTAGTGACACTCAACAAATGGAATGTGTACCAACTTGATGTCAAGAATACTTTTCTCAATGGTTACCTAAACGAGGAAGTCTACATGCAACAACCAGCAAGTTATGTTGAACCAAGAAAAGAGAATAAGGTTTACTATCTCAAGGAAAGTCTTTACGACTTAAAGCAAGCACCCAAAAGTTGGTACAGCAGAATCAACAAGTATTTTGTTTATCTGAAATACATGAAGTCCAATGTAGATCATACTCTCTACTATAAAGGTCAAGGGGAAGACATTACTATTGCATGTTTGTACGTAGATGATTTGATTGTGATGGGAAGCAAGGATAGCTTCATCAAAAAGCTAAAAAAAAACTTATCTGCAGAGTTCGACATGAAAGATCTTGGACTTATGCACTATTGTCTTGGTATTGAGTTCTGGAGAGATTCAGACAGCACCTTCATGAGTCAGCTCAAATATGTTGACAGTCTCCTAAAGAAGTTTCATATGGCAGATTGCAAGATTGTAGTCACTCCCATGGAACAGAGTTTGAAACCTACTAAAGATTCAGAAAAGCCTACAGTCAATGATAGGTACTACAAGAAGCTCATCAGATCTCTTATATATCTGACTATCATACAACTTGATATTTGTTATGTAGTAACTTCACTAGCATAGTTTATGGCAAATCTAGAACAGTCTCACTGGAATGATGCCAAAAGAGTCTTGAGATACATTAGAGGTACAAGATAGTTTGGGATAGAATACGAGGAAGTCATCCAAGGTTGAATGGATACTGTGACAATGACTATGCTAGAGATCATGAGACCAGGAGATCCCACACAGGGATATGCATTTTTCCTTAGTCAAGGTGCTATATCGTGGTTATCAAATAAATAGCCAACTATTTCTTTGTCTTCAACTAAAGCAGAATATAGAGCACTCACTACAAGTGCATGTGAGGCTATATGGCTTAGAAGACTATTGTCAGAAACAGATTGCTTTGATGAGTCAAAGCCAACAACAATATAACGTGATAATCAATCGGCTCAAGCATTGGCCAAGAGTCCAGTAGATCACTCTAGGACAAAGTACATTGATGTCAGAGAGCACTTCATCAGAAAAAGAGTGTTACTTAGTGGCATCACACTGCAGCATTGTGATAGCAAAGAGAATGTTGCAGACATCTTTACCAAACCACTCAGTAAAGAGCTTTTCAAGAAACATTGACAAGCTCTTGGTTTGACGCAGAGGAAGGACATTCCCATTAAAAGGGTGTGAAGGAATGTAATGTTCAGTCCTTCTTGGATTCCCCAGAATCATCATCTTGAGGGAAGGCCTACTTCATGATGCTAATCTTGAGGGAAAGTGATGAGAGATCACGCTCAACATCATGTGATCATACATGAATAGCACTAACACTTATAGAGTGCTATAAAGGAAAGGGTTAGATGCCCTAACCCTAACCCTAAATGGGTTTGTATATATTCTACATTTTCAACTAAATCTAGTGTACAACTAGTCATTTGTGGTGTGCTCTCTAGCTGTGCCCTCTCTCCTCATCTCCACTCTTCTCCTCTCCCCTCTTCATATTTTGTCACTGATGACATGGCATCAGTGTTGACATGGCACTCAGAGGATGATGTGGCACAAGATAAGGTCTGTCGATGTGGTAGCATGCCATGTGGCATGATGATGTGTCAATGTGGATAAGAGTTGTTGACATCGCCGATAAGACACATGGTAGGCGACTGTCGGTGGTGATGCAACTGATGACATGGTAGATACGTCTGCCACATGGCCAGATAGGGGTTGACACATGTCAACCCTCACACCACACCTTGGTGTGTGGTTACCCTTGTAGATAAGGTGACGGAAGGTTTCACATGCCGACAAAATCTTAGAGATTCCATTGACAAAAGTTTTTGGTCATTGCTCATATGTGCATGGCCGTGGAAGAGTCATTTGCCCGTGGAGCCATGGAGAAGGTTTGAGTTAGCTGGTTGCAAGGAGCCCTACGTTGAAGGTTCACAGGCTGTCATCACTTCGTTTATAGATGGAGGCGGCTCAGGTCGCGTGGGGAGCCTTTGAAGTCGCAGGCTATGGGCACTACTAAGTAGGGTTGCTAGAGCCTTGCTTAGTCATGGGTGGTCGATAGGGTTGGGTGAAGGCTTGTTGAAGGCATAGTAGGAGCTTTGTGGCAGAAGCTTGAGCTTGCAGTAAGTTCGTTGTGGAAGTCGTATGTGGTGCATGTGAGCTATGGTGGAGAGTCGATGCAAGAGGCACTAGAAGTAGCTGATCTATTTGTGTGATTTGTGGTTAGAGGCATTGCCTTGTGAAGTCATTAGACTAGGTCGTTGAAGCGCTCTGATACCATGAACAAATATGGAGAGAGAAGAGTGGAGATGAGGAGAGAGGGCACACCACAAATGACTAACTAGAATATATACAAACCCCTTTAGGGTTAGGGCTTCTAACCCTAAAGAGTATATATTCTAACTAGAATATATACAAACCCCTTTAGGGTTAGGGTTAGGGTTAGGTTTAGGGTTAGGGTTTCTAACCCTTTCCTTTATAGCACTCTATTGGGTTAGTGCTATGCACATATCGAACATATGATGTTGAGATGGTTCCTCAACACTATATCCCTGGAAAATCCACTCAAACAGGACAATCCTTGTACAAAAATTTATTAATACTAAACATTGGACTCCATGGTATAACCAGAATAGTAGCCACAAGACAAAGAGATAAGATGTCTCCAAAAACTCATTGCAAATCTCCTTAGAAACACATCGTAATAAGAAAAATCATTTTACCATATATCGAGCTACATACCTGGCCTCTGAACCATCGCCTTCATATGCCAAAAATTCACATAACTCACACATTGTCAAAACTTTTCCAATAAAAAATAGATAAAACTCTGTTGACCAACTTTTCCACACCCGAATCGATAGCTTCATGCAAACAGATAAAAACGCCATTGGCCAACTTTTCCACTTCCCGCTTGATAGCTTCAAACACCGTTGGCCCCTTCGACTTGATAGCTTCAAACCGCACTCGACATGTAACTGGATGCTTACGTCCTGAGTCCCTAAGGCTCTCTTTCGTCAGCTCAGCTTCCAGTCTAGCACTCCAGGCCTCCTCATCTAACAATGCCGAGAAACCACCATCTAGCTTTCTAGACACAGCTTGTGCATACGACCTCCCCTCCGGACTCTTCTCAAAGCTTTTTTGCTCCTCTAACCCTACAGACACTGCACCCCCACTCCCTACTGCTAAGGCACCCTCTCATCAGCCCTGGCCACCATACGCATCATCAACACCTCACAAACAACATCTCCCTCATCAATCAATCCTCCACTCATTGAGCTACTTGCCTCACACAAATCACGATTGTTCACACAATGCCTTCTCTTCCTACTCACATTGAGATCCACCTGACTACCCCCCTCATGTAGGCAAAGTCACTAACATGCACAGCCTTCAACGAGCTCTCGACCCGACCATGATTGGAGAATTTACAATCGTTTGAAATCATGACTATTAGAATGGGAGAGACTAAGGTCGAATGCCAGCCAAATCTAGCAAAATCTTGAGGTGCTACAGGTGTTGATGGACATGAACGTCTTGCTAGTGGGCAGGATAGACGTTGTCCAAGTAGCAACCAAGATCAAACAAAAGCAAAAAGAGGAACAGCAAGTAGCTAAGCAAAAACATCTCCACCCCGATCATTTCTCGGAAGATATAACAGGAGGGAGAGAGAGAACTGGCCGAGCCCCCAACGTGATGATCAATCAATTGGGCACTGCAACTCGTTGTCGAATTTGGCCACTTTCATAGATGATAAGTGGCCCGACAAATTCCAGAGATAACCTGCCTAGAATTAGGCTAGCTAGACTAACTCACCCACCCACAAGGCCTAAATCACCATGCATAATTGAGTTTTTTGAGCCCCTCTCTGTGGATTGTGGTCGGTCTTTCTAGATTGGAAAGTGCCTCTCGGCATTTTCTTTCGTGGAAAGGAGATCACAGGTTGGGTGCACACCACCTGTCGGCCATCATCCAAAAGGTGGTGTGAAGGGATGTTGTCCTAATTGATACAAAAGATTTGTGTCGAGGCGATGAAAGCCCCCACAACCGCTACATGATTAGCCTCTCCAACTGCTACATGTTGGTGCGGCAAATTCCTTAGGGGTCATTCTCCAATCTCCTCCCCCACAATGAGTGACGAGCTTCTTTGGATCCAACCAATGGCATAGTGATGCCTCATTACTTCGTTCCTCATAGGGAGCTCTTCCTATGATGCCTCATAGGGAACGGCTCAAAGACAAGAGATAGAGGTTGGGTTCACACCACGTGCAGGCCAATCTCCAAGAGGTGGTGTGAAGGGCTACAATCCTAGCGGACCCAAAAGATCGGTGTTGCGGCGGGCGGAGGAAGCCATCCAGTAGTCCGACAACGGCTACATGCATGATTCGGCGAGGGGCAAGAAGGGGGAGGTGATCCTCCAAATCTCGGATGCCCCATAGCTGCTATTTGGATCCAATCAAGTGAAAGGAAGGAATCTCGTGTGCCCCAAAGCTCCTGTGGAACCAATCAATTACAAGAAGTGAGTGATGTCTTGAATTGCTCTCCGATTGAGCACCATGAACAGTGTCACTCAGGCCAAGCCTCTTGAAGAGTGTTGGAATCGAAGCACTCTTGGCTCGCCCTTGTCACCTCCTCATGCCTTTTTGCAATTCAAGCTTACCTATCACAAGCCTTCTCACCTTCTCTGCAGCTCTTTCCATTTTAGATTACCGGCTTTTCAGCCACCTGCCCTTGTTTCATTCAATATCGACAACCAGTGCCGCAGAGCTCTTCTTCCTTTGCTCTGTTCTTCTTCTCAGGACTCTCGCGCACTTTCAGCCCAACCCAACAGCTTTGTTGAGCTCCCCCTTTTCCCTCTTCCCCTTGTCCTCTTCCCTGGTGTCATCCTTCCTCTTCACATTTTCGAGTTCCGTTACCGCATCCTGATGCACACACTTCTCCAAACCGATTTGCGCTTTGGGGTGATTTACACGGATCCGCAGGCCTCGGGATTGGCAGAAGTCGGCTGTGTTGGAGAGGTCGTCAAGCACGAGAGACTGGTGGACGACCGCTTTTTCTTGATTTGTAAGGGTCAGGAGAGATTTAAAGTGCTAGCCATAGTGAGGACTAAACCTTATTTAGTGGCTCAAGTTCAGTGGCTTGAGGATCGGCCCTCAATTGAGCAAGAAGATTTGGATGCTTTAGCGAATGAAGTGGAGAAGTACATGAAGGATGTGATACGCCTTTCGAATCGGTTGACTGGGAAGTCGGAGAAGGAGACCCCGGAAAACCTGAGGAAAAATCAATTTCCTACCCCTTTCTCCTTCTGGGTAGGCAGCACTTTTCAGGGAGCTCCTGCTGAACAGCAAGCTCTTTTGCAGCTTGAAGATACTGCACAGCGACTCAGACGAGAGAAAGAAACTCTCAGGAATACGCTCAACTATTTGAGTGCGGCATCAGCAGTTAAAGATGTATTCCCGTCCTCTGATTAGGTGTGCCAGGGCTGTGAATAATGATGTATGAGTTGTTTGAAAGACTCTTAATGCCAGGCAAATTTGGTTTGAAGGCATGCAGGATACGATAATGGACCTGAGCTTCTTGCAGAGCGAGAGTTCTGTACAGTAAGAAAAAGTCAATCTCCTGTGCACGCGAGTCTCAAGCTCGTTTTGCTTGTCGAGGAGTCAGGACTTAACGTTCATGCAAAAGGGATTTTCTTCAAAGGTTTCGTTTCCACTATTCTGTTTTAGATGCTTATGAGTGTGACTACGTCTTCTACTAGAGAACTATAAGGAAATCTTCTCACACTCAAACGCACGGGAGTTGAAGTTGACTGCAGTTTTTCCTTTGCTAAGGAAGTCTTGTTTTAATGGTTTAACAGTATGTAGAGTTGTTGGCCGTCTGCAGGGATCTTTCTCCTGCATGGGGCTGCCGCATACCATCTTTCACTTTTCAGTATTATATCTCATTATTGTCAGCAGGCTGCTCTACTAGGCTGACAGTCCAGACAGAAGAATCTGAGGATTTGGTACCCGTTGACATGGTAGTTCCGTTGAACTGCACAGGTTGTTATTGTGTTGGATCGGTATCAGCACGAACAAGTAGCTTATCAGCAATACAGAAGTCTAACTTTCCTACTCAAGTCTATGCTATTTTGTTCTTTTTTCACCTCAGGGCTATGAATACTTACCCCACTGCATGCTAGTTGCCTTGTCGTCTCAAGATATGTGGAGCTGTTTTCGCAAAAGTTCTTAGCTTTTTTTCCCCGGCAAGGGCTACAGAAGTCTGTATGCAAGTGTGGGCAAAGGTTTGGCAGTATGAAGTGTTTGGACGGCCTTCTTCTTTGGCATGGGAAACATAATTCTTTACAAAAGTGTGTAAAAGGTTTGGTCTTCATTGTTCGATCAGATTACTCTTTTGCAAGCATATTGTCATTTTCATGGTCTTTGACAAGCACCATTGGTTTAATCATGAGGGGAACTAAAATCAGAGAACTATTGGACAAGTAATCATTGCTCAAAGTCTTAATTTTTCTGTGAGTAAAATGGGCTAAAAATCTCAGTATATTATCTAATACATGGCAAAATCCAGCCGATGATGTGCCTTACAAGTGACATGTGGCAAGTGCTGCCGGCAAAAATAACATGTGGCATGGATTGGCAACAATAAGCTTGACCTGACAAGTGGCATGGACTGCTGCATCGCATTTGGTATGGGCTCCCCACATGGCATGACGTGGCAAAACAGGCAATGACATGCCATAGCCCACCACAGCCAAGTCTACTTGCCAAACTCTGTTTCAGCCCCTACTTTTCATCCTTGGGGCCCAGTCCTCACTTGGGACTACAAAAGGAGGGGAATAACTCAGTATTCCATGCTGCTCTAACACAAGTTTATGGAGCTGTCCGCCTCCTTGGAGCGCTTGCTGTGAGCTTTCTTTTCACTCCTTATGGGATTAATTCAGCCGACTTTTCCTGCTGCAAAGTCATTGGAAAAGAAAGCACCTGCCTATCAGCCCCCTCAGGGGGACATTAGAGGGCTGGCAAATATGCTACGAGCCCTGGCAATGGCAAGCAAAACATAGCTTCCGTCCCCACAGTACACTACCTAGCAATCGCCTCTGAATTACGTAAGCTTTTTTGGAGGCATGTGAGTTAAAGGCTTGGATTTTTCTTGAAAAGTTATGCAACCCCGTAATGCCCGGGTGGAGAGGAAGAAAATCCGTCTCCACCGGAGCACCTGCAATGCCAAAAAACTGTCAGCGCAAGCTTGGGAGCACAGGTGGGAACTCAGCAGACCCTGGCAAATTCCAGCAAACATTGGCATTACGGCCGTCGCGGGAATAGCCTCTTAGGCCTGCCTGGGAAACTTTGGGTGGTTGTTATTATGCCCTGATTTAGGGCAGGCACCAGGGCTGGAAAGGGATCCTTTTTGTATTACTGGCTGCTGAAGGCTGCAGAACAGGAGCCCATACCATGAGGGAACTGATGCCTTTTATAGCAGACTGGTCAGTAGCCTGTTGGTTGGTTGGATAGGTCAGCCAAACCCTAAATTGGGTCGGCCTGGAATAGGGCCAGTTGCCCAATTTAGGGGCTCTTCCAGCCCCTATAAATAGTCCTCCATTCCCCCCTGACTTCCAGCGCCTGTGTGGAACTCATACTCAAGGTAGTTCTTAAGTTTATATATAAACACTTCTTGCCAGAAGTGTCTAGAGAACTTAGGATCTCTGTCACTGACAGGCAACCCATCCAGCATGAACAATTGCTCAACAAACTGATGGGGTAAAAATCTAGCCGTCTTTGTCAATCTATCCACCACAACCCAAATAGCATCATGGTCCCACTGGGTCTGTGGTAATTGCACAATGAAGTCCATGGAAATACTTTCCCAGTTAGTTTCAGGGATGTCTAGAGGATGCAACAATCCTCCAGCCTTAAGACCTTCTATGTTGTTTATTTGACACTTTTGGCATTTTATCACAGTCAGTAATATCAGCCTTCATTTTAGGCCAGTAAAACGTTCGTTTTACTAGGTCATAGGTCCATTGAATCCTTGGATGACTTGCAATCGGAGCATCATGACATTCAGATAGGATCCTCTACCTAACCTCTACGTATTTAGGAACACAAACCTTCCCATTCCAGAATAGCAAGCCATTCCAAATGTATGATTGAGCAATTGCCACTTGAATAGATGGTATGGCCCCTAAATCTTAGTCTATCCATGTGAAACTCCTTGTCCGGACCTGCTGCCAATATTGATTGAAGTGGTTGTTGGTCCCACATACCCGTCTCAAGCAGTCATAAAGGTCACAGCTTCTATTTCGATAAAACTCCAAAAGTTTACCTCCCCAACCATGACTCAAAGCATGGTTAAACTTGTTTGGATTAGCCTTTCGCTATATCAAAGTCTAACCCATTGTCCCTTCCTCCCTCTCAACTCAAGCCTATCGCATATGTACTTAATAGACTCATGGTTTGTCAGTATAACAAACTTGGCTCCATATAGATAATATCTCCAAGTTTTTAATGCGTATATATCCACAAATAATTCTTTCTCTACAGTCGGCCAGTGAACTTGGGTATCATCTAGCTTTTTACTCTTAAAAGTTACAAGTCATTCCTTCTGGAATAAAGTTGCACCTATTGTGATCTCACTAGCTTCAACATCAACCAAGAAGGGCCTGGGATCCTGTAAGGCGAATATAAGGGCTTCTTACTTTGAAAAGCCTCTTCAAGTTAAGAGAGAGGATATTGGACCCAAGTCCACGTCCGCTAAGGATGTTCATCACCCTCATTGACTTCTTGAGAAAGACAGTGAATCCAACACACAGAGTTGCCTAAGTGCCTAAGGAACAAGCCATTCCAATATCTTTTGGATCCTCTCGTGGTCAATGCTCATGCCCTCATGGGAAATCCACTGTCCAAGGTTGAAGAGCTCTTTCTAGAAGAACTCGCTCTTAGACTCCTTTACTTACAGCTTCTCATGCCTCAATGTCGCTAACACAATGCAGAGATGCTCGGCATGTTCATTGAGAGAATGCTTGTATACCACAGTATCGTCTAAGAATATCACTACAAATTTCCCTAGATATTCATAAAATATATCATCCATCTTCGGCTGAAAGTAGTGGGAGCAATCGTGAGACCAGAAGGGACTTCCAAAATCCCGTCTTATAGATGCCTTCCTCAGCTATACATATCTGGTGGTAGCCAATACAAAGGTCAATCCTTGTAAAATCGGTAGCTTCTTGAATTCTATCAATGAGATCATCCACCCTAGGAAGGGGATACCTATTCTTGATTGTAGCTTTGTTTAACATTTTGTAGTTTACACACATCCTCCAACTTTCGTCCTTTTTGTTTCAAAAAGCAGCGGAGCACCCTAGAGAGATTTTCTTTTCCTAATCTGCCCTAAGGCCAGATACTTTGACAACTGTCAAGATATCTCACCCTCTTCAATCTGACTCATCTTGTAAGGTGCCATGCTCACAAGTTGAGCCCTTGGAATTAACTCTATTCGATGATCTACTGTCCTAACTAATGGTAAACCAAGCGGTAATGCGAAAGGAAATACATAAGCAAATTACCAATTAATTTCAGCAATTGCACATGTTCCCATGAATCTATTTTAGAGACTCCTTTATATTATTAACCTCAGATGCAAAAACATGCAAAACACATGGGTACACTTCTTGATCCGAAACTTGCCCTCTTATTTACTACTTCCAAAGAGTTTACAAGAGAACAAAGGGGGACATCAAAATCACCTTGCAATACATAGGGTAACTCCCCCTTTGATAAAAGCTAACCTATGACTTTGCAACATTAAGTCCATGCAACCATTCTTTCCCACGAATTATATCCGCTCTATCCAGATTCATGAGCATGAAATCTAAATCCTCGGATTTATTCTAAATAGTGATGGGAATCTGTCACATGCTAGTCCCATATTTGGTTGCCTGCTTCCATGTCCATATCATAGAAATGGTCACGTGCTTGTGTTGGGATGCCCAAACTTCTACGCAAGATTAGCATTCAAGAAATTGTGAGAACTTCCAGAGTCAACTAGGATGTGAACTATCATACCCATGATCGACCCACCTACACGATCATTGGTTTAAACACATTCATGTTGAAGCCACAACCATACTTGCAAGAACTTTGATTCAAGATTGTGGTATGCATGGAAGAGATAGTATTACCTAGCTCTGGTCAAAGTGGTCGTCCTTGCCTTGCCCCTCAGCTTCAAACATTATGACTTCACATGTCCCTTTTCTTTGCAACCAAAGTAGCGGTTTTCCTTGACATAAAAAAGACATTTCCACTTATTTTGCAGCCACCTTCATTGAAATCTCCAGAGAACTTGTGACTTGAGTCCACTTCACTCTTGGAGGTCGAAAATGCTTCTTACTCTTGAAAGTCTTTTGCTTAGAACTCGTCAGTTTTTGTGGAGAACTACCCTTGAGCATGGTATCATCACAGATTTTGGCAAATCTAATTGCATCCTTGAATTGTTCTTCACTTGGATCTATGAGTCCACACAAGGTAGTAGGATCCATGTACGAGGGTTTTTGCAGATAAGTGTCGAATTGTGTCTTCTCCATATTCAAAGTTGCAAGATTCTTTAGGAGATTGCACTATTTCCTTAGGTTGAAGGATCTCTTCTCTATTTATTTTTTTGAAATTAGCCCAAGTATCAAGTTCCCTTTCAACTCCCTCCACCAAGCTAAAGATTTCCCTTTAAACATACCCCATGCTATTTGGATTTATAAGGAATCAACATACCCCGTGCCATTTGGATTTTTAGGGAATCAACATGTGATTGAAAGAGAAGTGCACTTGCCACCGGTTCCAACCAAAACATCAATGCACTCATGAGTGTTTTCCTTCTTGTCACCATTGAAAGTTTTAGGGCAACAATAACTGTGGCTTATAGCACTACTATGGTCTGATTTTAGACTACCACCATGTCTTTCAAGTACTTTGTTTTCTTGTCAAAGTATGTCGTCAATTTAGCCTTCGATTTCGCTAATGAGACTTTTTTCTCCAAATTCCATCTCCTTGTCTTCTTCATAGGGGGGGTACACTATTCATAGCCTCCTCTCGGGTGCTTGCTTGTGTAGCCATCATAGAGAGATGAGGGGACAGAGAGAGAGAGTGAATTCATCAAGTAGAGGGAAAGAGAGGGAAAGTTCGCTAATTTGCTGCACACATGCATCTATCGAAGGAAAGAGAGGAACAAAAAGGATGCATAGAGGATTTTGTAGAGGATATTTGTAAAATTGAATAGGCCCTTGTGCCGATCACACCACCTGTGTAGGTCCCAACATTGATTCTTTCCTACAACTAGTCACAGTGCCACCAAGAACCAATCACACTTGGTTGAGCATGATTCAGTAGTGATTTCATCCTCACTTCCTACAGGTAATGTGCAACTGAGATACCGTGTTATCATTCTAGACTGCCTGTTCCAAGCTGCGATGTAGGTTCCTACAGCAGCCAATCATTAATCATAACCTACAAATCCCTATAATTCTCTACAAGAGATCTAGTAATTAAAGAGGCCCTTGTGCCAATTGCATCGCTTGTCCAGGGTTCCAACACTTGATTCTATCCTACATTAACTACCCACATAGCCTATCTAGTCCATCAGCAAAACTAGTCACATTGGATCTCGAGCATGATTTGGTAATGATTTTTGTTGGGGTTTAAGGCCCGTGTGCCTACTCCCTATGTATACTCACACATGTACCATTCATATAAATATGAGGTTTGAACTGTAAACTTGGAGACTATTGGACAAGCTACAACTTTGATGTTTAAAGCTTTGGCATCCGATTTTTTATTTGAAAGATATCGTTGCTTAAATAGCAGGGACACCGTGTTATCTTGCTCAAGTAAGTTCCCTCAAATTTTCACCTATTCTTTCTTGCTTTGCAAGTTGTAAAATCCCACCATTGGGTGGTTGATACATGCTTTGAGCACTCAGTAGAGTGAAGTTGAGGTTTGGCGCAGGAATAAGATGCAAAGGTGATGCAGTAAATGCATTTTGAAACACTTCCAATCACTTTTCTATTCTCTAGTATGCCATTTGCAGAAAGTTGAAAATGCCATTTATGGAACAGTAAATGCATGATTTATGCCTCACAAGTGATGCGATATATGCTTTGACATGTGTGGTTTTATGCTCTATTCCTCACAAGTTGTGAGAGGTTCAAAGTGAACAAGAATTCCTAGTTTTCATAGGGCATTAAGCCAGAGGAATTTACAGTTTTGCTTATATTTGGAGAGGTGAATACCCTCATTTAAGGTGCTTTACATTGGTGCTTGGTGAACACTATTTGACTGCTTCTTGGTTTGCTTTTACATCAATATACACTACTTCATCTGAAAATAAACTCATTAACATTGAGAAATTGGATGGCACAAATTTCTTATATTGGAAAGACCAAGTATACAATGGCCTCACAATGGCTTGGTGCAAAAGAAGCAAGTCAAGCCTATCAAATGCAAAGAGAGATATTTGCAGATTGTTTTGCTGAGACCAATTATCCAGTGATGCCCATGTTTTGAGGCATCTCACGATCTATTTTCACTAGCGATCATTGCTGTACGATCGTGATTTTTGGATATACCTTATGCAAATCACTCTGGTTGCAGTCTATTTGTGATTTGCATTGGGTTGTAGTGGATGCTTTATAACTCCCTTAATTCTTCATGGAATGGCAAGCAGCTTTATAGACATGTGTTCTAGGCATCTAATGAGACAGAAAGCTCTACAAAGGGAGGCCCGGATGTTGAGATCCCACTCACACAAGAAATGACAAAATGAAGACGTTGGAGTAGACAGAGCTTCACCACAGCTTCAGAACTTCATGGAATCGGAAGCAGCTTCATAGGTAGAAGTTTTGGACCGCTTTGAATCCACTGGGAGTGTCTGAACTACAAATGGTGGCCTGGATATAGAGATCCAACACACAAAATCCATGCAAGAAATTGAATTTTGTCAAAACCCCTCTGAATCCACAGGGAGTGTATGAATTGCAAATGCAAAACTCGAAATCCATGCAAGAAATTGCATTTCGTCACTTTTTGAAGGAGCTATAACTTTTCACTGAAAACTCGGATGACAAAGGTGCAAAATCAAAAAATGAAGTACTCAAAGTCTTCTACAACTTTGCTTTTGATGTCAGGGCAAGATTCATCTTTTAGATAAAGATATCTTCATCACAATTCTTTCAGGTCTAAAATAGATTATCTTTTGCCTCCAAAACTACCTGCTGTTGGCTTGCAAAAAACCACTCAAAGAACTTTCCAAAGGTTTCTGCAAGGTCTCTGCACACCAGGATGCAGGTAAAGTCACCCAATGGATCTTCTCCTTGTTGAGATATGGTGCCATGAGCACATAATTAGAGGCTAAGGTATGATATAGCAATGTATTAAAGTAGCCACCCTAGGATGTCGACTACATGATGTGGAGATGTGGATCAAGGATATCCACAAGGAGAAATGTGGATGAGAGGATCCCACGTGTTGACTATTCTAAAGTCTCTCTCTATATAAGAAGCCTATCTTTGTATTGTTCAAGTACACATTGCAATAGATTGAGTGTTTGCTACCCTATGTCTCTCTTTTGGTGCTTTGATCCTCCTTGATCCCTCACTTTGAAATGGTATCACAGCTCCCTTGCCTTCCGCTAAGGCATTACGATTCTTGAGAGAGTGAGAGTGATCGAGATTTTGAGAGTTCTCTTGAGTGCTCTTCGTGAGAGTTCATTTTCGTGGAGAGATTTCTGTCCATTTGATTGAAAGATATTTCCATTCATTCCTTTATAAAGATTTATGTTCATCGAGTGATAGTGAATTCCGTTCATTCTATCTCATTCAATGAGAGAATTCGCCTTGTTTGAGTGAGAGAAAAGAGGTATTTGGTTGAGAGATTGTGTGAGAGAGAGAGAGCGCTTTCATTCTGTTGTTTAAGAGAGGGAGAGAGAGTCTACTCTCTATAACATAAGCACCATCAAGCTCCAATAGAGCAAAGAGCGGCTACACAATAGCAAAGGCCCTTGCTACACATGACTCGACTTTTAGTCTTCACTCAACGATCCCTTCATCGCAACCTTTGAGGAGAGACCCCAAATGACCTAGCAACACTTCGCCATGGTCAAACGACTCCAGTCGATGCACCAATGTAGCTCCATCAGCTTGCATGCATAGTGACTAGCCATAGTCGGCACTACAAATGACTCCTCAACTGATTTCACCTCTACGGCGACCTGGACAAACCAACACCGTGCTGTAACAGCAAAGCACCTCACTCCAAAGACTCCTTCCAAGCTACTGGCTACAATGACAGCCTTCAAGCTACAGTGTGACTCCAATGACCAACTGCCTCCAACAACAGCCTACACACCAACTACTCCATCGACCAAGGCACAACTTCTTCGACATGTGTGACAGAGCTCCTCCATCGATCCATGAAGACATTGTGCCACCCACTCCTTCTTCAAGCCTCCACCATTACCATTGCTAGCCAGATGCCTCCTGCGATGCTGCCACATCATCTCCGTTTCTCTGCTTCTCCAAGGTCTTAGACCTTAGGAAAACCCACGTGGCAAATAGGACTAGGACCGTGGTTCAGTTTGGTTAACTCTAGGTTTGGTTTAGTGGTCTTTGGTCAAAGTTTTACCACATGGCAGATAAGAATCAACTCTAGTCAAGTTAACCACAGTAGCCATGGTTAAGTTATGTGGTTAGTTAACTATGCCACCTCAGCCAACTAAGCACACAGTCCCTTGACAAGCACAGTTTCCATGCAGAATGTGAATTCCTATGCCACATCATCAAAGGTCACCTCTTCTTCATAAAACTTCGACAAGCTGTAACTTCCAATTCAGGAAGAATTTGCACGCACTCTTTAAAAAAAAAGTGATCACCTTTTTTAGCTCTATGCACTTGTCAAGTCAGAATCATTGTATGCAATCAGACACTGCTAGATTTGAAAATTTCCTCAACTGGTAAGACCTTTGCAATGGCATTACGCACCCCAATTGTTGAGAAGTTCACCGGGGAAGGATTTCACACCTAGTCCACACAAATGAGGTATCTCTTGATGCATCAAAAGCTTTGGAAGACTATAAAAGAAGACATACCCACTACACAAAATGATGCTTGGAAGGAAAAAGATGAAGCAGCACTATCACTCATTGGTTTGCACTTGGGTCCAAACATAATTCATCATATAGACTCCAAGGATCATGCCAAAGATGCATGGGATGAGTTGAACACAGTGTTTGGTGCAAAAGCCAAAAACTAAGAAATTCATCTTAAGATTGAATTATATGGTTTGCACATAAGTTTCAATGAATCCATGGCACAATTTGTCAACAAGGTCAAAAGCATTATGACCCAACTATAAGGCTAAATGCAAAAGTAGGGGAAAAGGTGCACTTGCAATCCTCCTCAAAAGTATGCCTGCAGAGTACAGCGCACTGACAACCACTTTGAAGACTCTACGAGATCTAAAGTTTGAGGAATGTGTATCCTCTCTTCTTGAAAAAGAAAGAGAGTTGAAGGCATCGACATCAACATCAACATCAACATGCAACAGCAATAATGAAGAACAAGCATTGTTCAGTAAAACATCAACAAAGTGTTACCATTGTGGAAGGATGGGTCACTATCAAAGTGACTACAAACTGAAGAACAAACCAAAGTGTCACCATTGTAAGAAGCTGGGAACAAGGAAGAAGATTGTATATTGAAGAACCAACAGGTCAACTACATGGAGTCATCATCAAGCCATGAGTATAATGACAAGAATAACATGTATTAAGAAGCAAAAACCTTGCCACCTTTAGCCCACATGTTTGTAAATCAAACCTGACCACCTGAGAGTAGCCATGTAAGCACCCAGGGGAGGATTGGATCTTGTAACTCACATCTGACCACCTTCCAATAGCCAAAGGATCATGGCACCAAGGGGAGGTGTTGAGATATGGTGCCATGAGCACATAATTAGACGCTAAGGTATGGTATAGAAATGTATTAAAGTAGCCACCCTAGGATGTGGACTACATGATGTGGAGATGTGGATCAAGGATATCCACAAGGAGAAATGTGGATGAGAGGATCTCACATGTGTTGACTATTCTAAAGGCTCTCTCTATATAAGAAGCCTATCTTTGTATTGCAATAGATTGAGTGTTTGCTACCCTATGTCTCTCTTGTGGTTCTTTGATCCTCCTTGATCCCTCTCTTTGACACTCCTTCCCCCCACAGAGCTGTAGGAATTAGACTTCGAGCTCCATGCTCGCACCGGAGCTCAGCTCTAGAACACCCGTGCTTTGATACCAGTTGAGAGATCTCAACAATGGAAGAGGAATGGAAGAGAGGGAGAGAGAGGGAGAGCCAGAAGAGAGAGCCACACAAGTTTTGGTGGGTGTAGAACACCCTAATCTTCTATGGCATCCACATATATATGTGTTTAAGTATTGTACATAACTAGGATTAAGGTACAGTGGCCTTTAACCCCCACAACATTTTCTTATCCTCCTTAATTTTGGCATGTCCATGGAATCCCATCTCTAAGAGCAACTTCTCAGCTTCTGCAATGCACCGTGCGGAATACTTCTTACGGAATTAAATTCCAAGCATAAACAAGATGCAAATACAACTAAGTGTTGCATGTAAATTACATATGTGTACTCTCTCTAGTGGGATGGGCAATATGGGATCCCACTTTGAATCCTTCTTGTTGCAATTGGGAGCTTATGTTTGGATGTAAGATAGAATTCCATTCTCTCATTGAAATCCATCCTTTTGCTTACATTGTGAACACATGCAATAAAGGCATGTGAACATTGCATTTGCCCCTGTATCACAACCATGCAAGCACTCTAGGGTTTTCAAAGCACCAGCAAGATGCCATTCAACTCAAAATGTTCCATGGCCATCTACTATTAGTGTTTTCCCTTCCTCTTGTCATTGAATCATTGATGGGGTTCCTGTTCTGACTTCAATGTCTCATGGCACTCTTTCAGAGTCTCAAATGCTACAAGCCACCATATATATTTCTCTGATTGAACTAAGAAAATCTTGCTCTACTTCCTAGTTCCCTTGAACAAAGGCTAAGGCTTTATTCATAATGCAGATGCTCACTCTCTCTAACTTGTGTTCTTTCACCCATTGAGATTCATCCATTTTGATGACAAATATGAGCTTGTCATTGCATTCTGTACAACAAAATAGAGAAATAGTTAGGATAAACATGATATAGGAAATTAACTAAGTAAAGTGCAATGTTGTAATGGATTTCCTCTTACCCCATCTTCTCTCATGCCATAGAATTTGACCATTGCTTGTTGCAGTTTCTCAACATCTAGGTCGACATTGTTGAAAGCATTCATCTCAAAGGTTTGCAAACTAGATTTCTTTTCAATCTTCCAAGTCATTGTGCCTCTTACGCCCTCCAAGCATTTCTCTTGCACGTTGGTTTGTTCTCGCCGTTGGTGTGGGTCTAGGGGCACATTAGACTTCTTATACTTTTCCATAATAGCAGACTTGAAAATTTTGAAAATAGATGTGTAAGCTTCACAACTTACACTAGCAGTATCACAAGCTGCAAGCATCTCCTTTGCATCCACAATGTCCTTGAAGTCCTTCATCACCTCTTTAGCAACTTTGCACACATAGGCCTTGTGTCTTGGGTCCCTTAGTATCCCAATGACATTGCTTGACTTCAATAAACTAACTAGAGCATATGAACAGTCAATATCATCCCCGTCCGTTCTTCCATCACATCTTCCACGAAGTTCCTAAAGAATAACACAAGCAAAACTTAGTCACAAAAAATATAGCACAAAAGAGTGTAATTTCATTGGAACATTTGATACCTTGTAGCCCAGATTCTCCTCTTTCTAGCACCACCATTGGGTGCCAATGCATCCATGTTATGTAAGTACATTCTTTTCCTATCCTTCAATCCCAAAGGTGTTTCTTTTCCTATCCTTCAATCCCAAAGGTGTTTCTTTCATCTTTTGCAGTCATTCTTCTACCTTGTAGTCATCGATGAAAGTCAAGTAGTAAAGTAAACCATTGATGTTGCGGGTCTATGCATAATCCCATACATCTATGTCAATCAAATAAAAAATGCATCTTGCTCAAGATGTGCTTCTACCAAAGTTGGTTCGCTTTTGTTTACCGAAGCAACATGCTTCGCAAGCTTTGTGAGAAACTGACGTTTCAAAATTTCAATTGCCATATTCTGATTTCTAAGCCATATCAATCTTTTGAAATTGACATGTCCATATCTCTTGTGCCATACTATGGAAAGTGGCATCGGTTGCAACTGAGTTGACATGGAATGTAAGTCTGACACTAAAGCTAGAATCCTGAATAAGCATCCTTTCTTGACTCTGCTTTTTCTACTAGCTGATATCCTCTGGATTTGTCTTTGGTCGTGCATTCATCCCCATCAAAGATGACTCTGTAATTGTGTTTTGTCATTTGCCCAACTGACAAGAGGTCCTTCCTGAGCCTCGGAACATAGAGTACACCTTTCACCAATCCTTTTGTACCAATGAAATTGTTCATAGGGACAATGCCTTTCTCTTGAACTAGATTCGATGTGTTATCTTTTGTGTAGATAACATTATTATGTCCTAATGATTTCATCTCTATGAACCATTCCTTATGCTTTGTCATATTAGATGATGCACTACTAGACTACACTTTTGCTCGTGGAGGTTGTGTAGATTGTAGGAGATCCAGGCTGGTAGGCCATTGCTATTGCTTGGACTGCATAAGTGCTATGTAGATGGGTAGAGAAGGCGTAGGAGAGCAGTTGGTTGCTTACTGTGCATGCGACTAGCTGTAGTGCTACAGTTGTCTATGGCTGAGGAGCAGGAGGTCAATAGGATGAGCTGAGCTCTGATTTGTAGGGCTCTCCGTTGAAGATGGTTGTAGGGCTTGTTGATGAAGGTGCCATCATTTAGAGCATGGAGGTCACGTTTATTGGAGCCAATTGCTCGAGTTCGCTAGAGCAATGAACTTGTTGTGGGTTGTGAGGTTGTTGCGAAGCCGCCTTGCAAGCAAGGCTATAGAAGTTGAGTCATTTGGCGTTGATGTTGCGTGATGTGCATGGGCTAGCTACCTTGCAGTGTGGGTGCTTGCAAAGACTTGTTGACATTGAAGTGGCCACCTCAGGTCTGTAGAAGCCTGTCACTGCAGGAGTTAGAGTAGCTTTAGTCATTGTTGCAATCAAGCTTAGTTGGCTGTAGAGTAGGATTTGTTGAGGGGCTGACTACTTTTTGAAAGTTGCTACGAACCTCAAAGCTTCCTTTAGATCCCCTACCAAGAGATTAGAAACCTCTCTAAGAACTAGAATACTCTCTCTCTCTCTCTCTCTCTCTCTCTCTCTCTCTCTCTCTCTCTCTCCAATGAATGAACAAAAATCAATCTCATAATGAATTACAATGACTCTTTCTCACAAGAATGAACACTCAAAGAATCTCTCTCAAATAGAGATTAAGGAAATGGATGGAAATCTATTCGCAACAACTGAACAAAAATTTTCTTTCGAAGAAATCTCTCATCACAAAATGAGAATGAAACGAACTCACGATCAATCAAGAACTCTCAATTGCTCACACTCTCTCAACAAGGATCTCGATGCCTTAGCGAAAGGCAAGGGAGCTCTGATACCATAAACATATATGGAGAGAGAGAGAGGAGAAGAGTGGAGATGAGGAGAGAGGGCACCGCTAGAGAGCACACCACATATGACTAACTATACACTAGATTTAGTTGAAAATGATGAATATATACAAACCCCTTTAGGGTTAGGGTTTCTAACCCTTTTCTTTTTAGCACTCTTTTTGGTTAGTGCTATGCACATATCGCAAACATATGATGTTGAGATGGTTCCTCAACACTGCGTCCTCTAAGGGATCGATTGGAGCCATCGAAGCAATGCACCAACATACGAGAGGTTACTAGAAAGCATGTAGGTGATGTGTGGCACAAGTCCCGCCTGGCTTCTATAAACAAACTTTTCATTCCCAAAAAAGGAAGTTAAAAGCTATGATTTTCTTCTATAAGAGTGTGGCCTCTGGGATACATCATACATATATGCAACGACCTTGTACAACAAGAGCATTGAAGATGGTTCATAACATGGTACATGAAGATTAAACTATTAGGTAGAGTTACTTAAATATGATACCATTTTATGTATTTTTCCTTTTATGTTGTCTTCCTCACGTTTCATCTTGCAAAATTCATTGCAATCTCAAAGTCGTGTATGTAATTTGATACACAAATTAATCATGATGTTTGCTATTAGGCAATGCAATCACCAGTGTTTATGGATGAGGAAGGACCAAGACTTGAAGGTGAATCTAGAAAGTGTAAATGAAGCATATGTGATCAATCCGATGCCCATGTTACTTAGATGAGAGGGATGTGAAAGGGTTCATGGGAAGATAGGAGTGCAACTTGGAACTACAAGTTGCAACTTGTAAAATCAACTTCATGAATAGGGACTTTTGTGCATAAAATAACATACTTTGTGGGCAGTTCTTAATGTCTTGCTCTAGATTATTACAATTTACAAGTATCAGCATCAACAGAGCAAAGGTTGTGTGGAGAAAATGATCTACCTCGAGTAGAAGATGCACCAATTGGAAAAAAGCTACCTGAGCCATCAATGAATGGACATGTGACACAAGGTGGAACTTGCAGAAGGTAAAATGGTGGAACCCATTTTGACCTACTGCAAAGACATGTAGAGCTACCAAATTGCATGAAGATACAAAACTACAAAAGCAACAACACAACATAGATGAGCGTGTGCAAAAGGTGGAAGAGAGTGTAGATGAAAGATGGGGGAGTGAGTGTAATTCAATGGAAGGAGAACACTAGATGAGAAGGTGCACGACCTCCATGTTGTGAGCATTGCTGCATATTCAAGGACTGCAGAGAGCCTTACTAAGTGTGAGGTCTAAATTGTCTTCCAGGTCTCTATTTCTTATGAGAGCTCATTGCCTTATGATCCAATACCCAAAACATGGTAAGAATGAGATATAAGAGTCAGATTGAGGATGCTTGTGGCAATAAATTGGAAGACCCCGGTTGTTTTTTTTGGGTTGATGTGGACTATATTGAACCCAATAGTAGTCTAAGGTAGAAAGAGGTGAGGCAAAATTTTGGGTTTATGAAAGTTGGTTGTAAATTTGTCAAATTTTCTTTCAAGTTATGAATGGTAGTAGCAACCTTGACCATGCAAATGAGATACGATAGACATAGTATTTTGCATTTGTCTTAAATTGGGTGGGATTAAGGCTTGTGTAGAGTATCATTCCCAAGTTGTTGCATGCGAATCGTACGATAGACATAGTATTTTGCACGTGTCTTAAATTGGGTGAGATTAAAGCTTGTGTAGAGTATCATTCCCAAGTCGTTGCATGCGAATCCTCTATCAATTTGAATTTTAGCATTTTTCAAGAATAATGGATAATATTTTTTAATATTCCTTTTATTTTGAATGAATTCTTCTATGTTTGCAGAAAGTAAAAGAGATGTACGTGATTGGTGTGTGCAAGATATTGATTTCTTGAGTTGCAATACAAATACAACTATTCACATTCAAGTAATATGAAAATATCTTATCCATTTGCGAGACTTATTTATAATGCTACTGGACTCTAATGTTTACGATGTTCTAAAATGTGATGCCCAAGGAAGGGCTCATTCCCTTGGATTATGATTCTTTGGAGAAGGAACCACGCTGCATCCCCGAGGATCCACACTATGCGTGGTTATAGTAATTATATTATATATTATTATAGAAATATTTTTAATTTCTTTCCTTGCTAAAGTAGAGATAGGCAAGATCAAAGGATGACAATTCATATGGTTGTAGTCCATGTCACAAATATTATATTGGTTGTAGCATTATGAGCTCTTGTGAGCATAGACTTATTCATGTATGTGTTGGCAACCCCTGACATTTGCAGGGAGAATCTGATCCTAATGGACCTGATGTTCTGTCTCGTGTTTATATTTTTACTAGTCCTTTTTTTTTCATAAAATGGTAGGATTCAAAGCTCAATTTCAAGTTAGCAGTTACGTGCTCCATGACAAAAATGGGACTCTGAAATGAATGAATGAATACATGTAAAGATTGTGAAATATAGGCAACAATCAATGAACGATGGTTGTGATGATAAATGGATTTAATTTGTAATCGTCTCTTAAGGCATTGGGCTACTCAAAGAGAAATGTAAAGGGCCATAATCTCGCAACACTCAAAATTTCTTGTGCGTATTTACTTGGCCAGCACTAGAGCGTTTTATGAAACTTTAAAATCCTAAGAAGTCATGTGGCACATTTTAAGCCGTTAAATCAACTGGCCTATTATTAGGTACTTACAATATACTTAGCAGCTGGCCAAGCATTCTAATTTTGGGCCGTTAAGTAGCCTTAGTGAAGGTTCAACTTTGAGATGCCAAAAATAATTTCTAGCATTTTCTAGATGTGTTTTTTTTGCAAATTCTGTGATCAGTTGGTGTGTTGACTTTAGAGCATCTCTTTCAAATTTGGGTGTGTTTTTTTGGACGTGCATTCATTCCCTCTCTCTCATCTTCCATTTTTCTAGATGTGCATTCATTCCCTCTCTCCCCTCTTCCATCTCTCTCTCTCTCTCTCTCTCTCTCTCTCTCTCACTTTGGGCAGTCCCATTGAATACTATTCACCTTTTTCTCCCCCTTTCTCTCTCTCTCTCCTCCTTCTTCTCTCTCTCTTAGCAAGCCATATGAACGAAATTCATCTTGTTGGCCCAATAAGGGTCCGTAGTGGGTTAGTGGAATGGATGGACCCTAATGAGGGCCATCCAGATTCATAGTTAACATTTGGTCAAGTTGACCAAATGT
The DNA here is from genome assembly GCF_047967505.1 of Dipteris shenzhenensis. Lineage (NCBI taxonomy): Eukaryota > Viridiplantae > Streptophyta > Polypodiopsida > Gleicheniales > Dipteridaceae > Dipteris > Dipteris shenzhenensis. The sequence continues at coordinate 33,956,073 of NC_141597.1, read as the reverse complement.
AATACTTTTGTTAGTTGTTAGTTTAGGGTTATAGCATAAGATTAGGGATACTTACCTTGTTGTTATGTGAAGGTACTGAATGCGCCTCCCTTTTATGGATGCTTGACGTGCTTCACCTTCTTTTGGCTGATGCTTTCTGTGGGCAACGTGGCGATGGCAGAGAGCTCCTCAGTTGTTTCTGGGTCTATTCGCGGCGTGGCGAAGGCAAAGATCGGGATGGACGTCCATACTGCGTTTTGTTTTTAGTTATGATAGGACTGATTCTTGGAGGGGGCAAGCCATTCTTGGCTTGCACCTCTCCAAATAATCGGATAGCGATGGAGTGGGCGATCATGTCAGGCAGATTTGTATCTGCCCTAACTCGATCTAGAACATGCATTGTGTGAAGGTGTTATTTGGGTCTGTATAAAGAGGTGTGTGCATGGTTTGTTTGCTTGCAAGATTGTGATGGTTGTGTATGCATTGTGTGACTCTTGCTGCACAGATTTTGACACAGAGATGGCTGACTCTAAAGGTTGAAGCTGATTTTCAAGTTTTTGCAAACGTGGGCTCCGTCTATGTTTTGGAGGTGTTGAGAAATAGAATCGATAGGGAGGCGCATGGGTGTCTGCATGCTTGCATTTGTGTTTAGAAGCTGCACTTGTGTTTTGGAGCTGTTGAGAAATAGAATCGGTAGGGATGCATCATGGGTGTGTGGGGGTTTCAATAGCTTGCTCTGTAAACAAACCATGGACTGGGTAGGTGTTGTGCTCAATATTCTACTCTATACAGTGTTCTCGAGTTTCGGTGGTCAGGTTCGTGCATGAAAACAAAGCAGCCGCTGTGTGTGTTTGGGTGTTTCATTAGTTTGCTCTATAGAAAAGAGTCACTAGAGGTTTGCTAACTTACTGCATTGGAGGAAAGTAGGCGCTTTGTGTTTGGGGGTTTAACTAGTTTGCTCAGCTACTACTGGAGCTTTGCTAATTTACTGCATTGGAGGAAAGGAGGTGATGCTTGCATTTTGGGCATTCGATAGTCTATTGTGAGTCCTTGCATGGGTGTTTGGGGGACTCGGTAGGGCTTGGGGTTTCACTGGTTTATTGTGTTGATGAAAAGATAGTGCGTTTTGGGGGTTGGATGGTCTATTGTGAGTGCTTGCATGGGTGTTTGGAGGTTTCGATAAGGCTTGGGGTTTTGGTGGTTTACTGTGTTGAATAAAACATAGTTAGTTGCATTGTGGGTTAGGCACTATGGATGTTTGGGGCTTTCGGAGCAGCTAGAGGTTTATTGCATTGATATGAGTCCTTGCGTGAGTGTTTGGGGGTTTCAGTAAGGCTTGGGGTTTCCATGGTTTACTGCATTTAAAAAAACATAGTTAGTTGTGCTGTGGGTTAATAGAATTGAAGTTATATGGTTTAGTTGTGTTGTGGGTTAATAGTATTGAAGCTGTATGGTTTAGTTGTGTTGTGGGTTAACATTCCATGTTTTAGTTGTGATGTATGTTTTATTTGTGATCTATGGTTTAGTTGTGTTGTGGTTTTATATTGTTTGCTTCTTTTAGTGTAATATGCATGACTATGTGCATGTTTGTGAATGTTTGAAAGTTATATAGGTTTTTGAAATCGATCTTACAATCAAAAATTGTGTTTTCGATGGGAAGGTGCTGAATAAGTATGGAACCTACATGATGTCTAATGTGAATTATCAAAGATGTTTGAAAGTTGATCTGGTTGATAGGGTTGGCTTGGGTTTCATAACCCTACATATTGACGAGCTCTTTTATGGTGAGTTTGTAAAGTTGTTGAACATAGGTGACTATCAGGTTAACCAACTTCTCCGTTTGTTTTAGAAACACTAGGAATGATGGGGGAACTACCGACTACAACATTGCCTTTGAACCCTCTACTAGAGTCGAAAGGATAGAACCATTTGCTGTTGTTCAAGAAATCTATCCCCAGGGAACCATCTGCTAGTACAAGGAGAGGTGTAGGAATCTAGTTAATAAGGGTGAGGGAAACCAGCTTCCTTTTGCAACACTTACCGTGACCGTTATAAAATTGGGGGCTTCATACAAGCAGCAATGTGACGAGTTGATTATGGGAGACGGTGATCTACCTGAGGACCTTATAACAGTAAGACATCCTTTCCATTTCAAAATATTACTACATCTCTAATTCTTCTTGTGTACGACTCTCTTCACTCCTATCGCCCAAATCTAAAACTTATGCATTGCGCTTTCAATCGCATTTCAATAGCTCACTTTTTAGAGCAACCGATGCTCTGACTTTGTCAAAATTGTAGAGAAATTCAAAGTTTTTGGAGAGGCAAAGTTCATATTGCACAATGTTGGATCCGACAAAAACACCCTACCTATTGTGTTAAACATGCTTGGCATCACCATAGTTGTGCCCATCAAAGACCAATCGCTCGCAGCCTATCTCTTGCATGTCTTCACCACACACATCCAACACATTGGATACAGCAATCAGGTCCAGACTCCACTCCCTTATTGTCGAAGTCAACAGCCTAGATTTTTTGACTTTGATTTTAAAACTCTCGCTAAGACCATTTACAAACTTTGCAGGTAATTGGAACGTTGACAGTAACGGGTGTTAACTCAGCCCTTTACGAGAGTGCATGCACCATATGCAAGGGAAACAATATATCAAGAGATGGAGATAATGTCTTCTATTTGTCCTGTGACAAAGCATTTTCTCTTATCACAATACTTAAAGTAAAGGTCCTCATAACAACCACCGAAGGAGCACTAATTGATGTCACTTTGAAAGACATAATTGTTGATAAGGTTTTGAGGCTTCCCTGACCTTTTGTAGACTTCTTCACGGAAATACGTCATTGCTGAAGTCCTACTTGTTCAGCAAGAAAGTAGAAGGCCTTTTTCTTACAAACAACTTTGGTTGTGTTACTGGTTTTATTGCCCGCATTGTTGAGGATCTGAAGTGAGGGACATCCTTGCCTTAACTAGAAGTCTACTTCTCTTCATGTAGTAAGAGATCTGCTCATCAAGAAGCACTTTGTATAAATGGTTTGCTCAGCCCAATAAAGACTTTTGTGGAGTTTGTATGTTCAGAGTTTGAGGCTTGCAATGGAATCTTGTATCTTTAATAAAAGTTAGCTTTGGCTATTAGTTTGTACAGATCCATTAAAATAGTCTCCTTGCATTCTTGACCAGTCAAAGGTAGGGAAAATATAGACATTAACACTAATAACCTTCTTGACGTCAAATTTGTGTTGTGAGATATCCAAACAATAATTGTGTTTTAATATGTATATCATATCTACTTACCTGTCACATGTCCACACACTCTTTGAAAGCTTGCATATGTGATGAAGTGAAAGATCTAATGGAAGGGGGAAAACAAAGCTTTTTTGAATGGAAGAACGGCTTCATCAATGCATAGTTTGAGACTCTATATCCAGGAGTTGGAGACTTTGAAGGGTATCTTTGTTGCATACAACATGAAGGGTTCACACTCAACCCATTCGACTCATTCGCATTGTCAACATTAGTAAAAAAATATGCATTCAAACTAGAGTTGTTTGTTGGAAACACCGATCAAATCTACAAAATCTATGAGTTTGATAATTGGAATCAAAAAACTTTAACTATGCAGATGTCGATTCAAGAACCGAATATGACCCTTTATCCATGCAAGGTTCTTCGGCAAGAAAAAAACGTAAGCATTGGTCTACATGCATGGAGGAATGCCTACAAAGCATGGTGCTTGAAGAAAGGGAAACCAAAAACACAAACATTAAAGAGTGTATGCAACAAATGTTTCCCCCTCTACAATATTTCGACATCAACTATCAAAATCAAGATCTCAAAAATTAAGCACACCCATGAAAGCATTACTGTTGAATGCAACAAAGATGCACAAATCTCCACACTAGAAATTTCTTCGCTACCCACAATCGTTCTAGAAAAGCATAGAGCAAGAATTTATATTGATACTGTTATGGATAAATTTGACCAAGGTAAAAGGCATAAATATGTGTGTGTGCTTGTATGTGTGGCAATAGTATAATACAATATGGTGTGCATAGGCCCAAGGTTGAGGTGGCAGGGCATGACCATGTGCCACCCTTCCACGTAAGAGGACCCATAAGGTGTGTTGTACATAATCCATGGTAGTAATATTATAAAATGTTAAGGTGGCATGGTTCCTCCATGTGCCACCCCTCCACCTAGGCGGTCCCATGCCTACATTTAGTGAGACATGGCCTAAGGACCATGGGAGAAGTAATATAAAATAGGTGGAGATGGATATTATATGGGATTATTCCCTCCATGTAGAATAGGCCCATGTGGGGGGGTGTAGATAGTCCAAGAATGCAAGTTAAATAATGGGGAAAGTAGGATGAGGTGGCAAGACTCCTTGTGCCAACCCTCCACTTGTCCTCCTAGATGTTTGAATTTCTTATAAAATTGGGGAGAGACCAAGGGAGTATCTTAGACTTGGGATATGGGGTTTGATTTATGTGGAAAAATGAGGCAAAGGGTTGTCACATACAATTGAGAGTGTGTACCCAACTAGCCCACATGGGAGATTCCTCCACACACACACCATGCATGTGGGAGGATGCATTTATTGAGAGAGACCCCCTCTCTTGGCTATAAAAAGAGGGGGCTATTTCTTGATGGGACACACTCATTCTTGTAAAGCCACCTAGCTACTGGTACTTTGATTTCCCCCCCCCATCCTTCCTTTCAAATAAAGCATGACTCTCTTCCCTTGATGTCTCCATGTCTACATTCCACCTCCCATCATGTACATGCTCCTCTTCCCCTCTTCCTTTCCCCTTGTGCCATAGTCCCCCTCTTCATTCCCACCCCTCTTAATCCCTTTTCCCCACCCATGTTAATGCTTCTCCCCTCACGTTCTCTTTTCCTCTATGGCCCTCGAGCATCGCCATGCCTAGCGTCTAGCCTCATGCCTTGATTTCTTTTCTAGTTAATAGAATTGGTGTGGCTGCTGAGATACGAAGTCTCCACGGCTAGTGGCATACAATCCGTTTGTCAACATCTGTTACTCCTACGACTGTGTGTGGTTCTGCGGCATCTTCTACGTGCAGTTCTCTATTTTCACACTTCCAATCTATGACATCTGCTCCCGGTTGTCCGTCCTTGCGGTTGCAAAACTTCTCTGTTTCTATGCATCTTTTGGTTGTGGGTGCATTCGTGCATCTTCTGGATTCCTATGCATGCCACTGTGCATCTTCTGGTCATGGCCTTTGCACGCCACGTAGCGCTTCTAGTTGCGGCCTATGGTCTCTGTGCATTTTCAAAATGAATGTGTAACAAACCTTGCAGCCACCTACACTCTTCTTCTTCTCCTCCTCCTCCTCTTTGTCTTCTCCTCTCCTCTCCTCTCCTTTTATTAAGGAGTGGGAATTGAACCCAAGATCTCCCCATTCACAAAAGGAAGACTTACCAATGGGCCAGCAAATAAGAAGTGATGAAAATATTTTGAATTTTTTCAAGTACGCATGCCACACGAGGAGGGTGGATATTTATGTCACTTCTCAACGGGTTCAAGGATTTGGCACTTGGTCGACTGCTCATTACGGCTACCAATTGGCGAGATCTCTTCCTTGATCTTCATGTCGATCTTCAATAACTGATTGTACAATGCATTACTCGAGGAGACAATGGGTGGGATGATACATCATGGATAATTCAAGGTGAAGACCTAGGGATACACTGGGAGGGCTTTGATTCCAATTCTACTCATTGTGCAGTGATCGAGCTACTTGCTACATTGGAGGTAATTAAAAGGGTGACATTCTTCCAAGGGTGGGATGATCCACAAGCTTGGGGGGAGATTTGGTGCATCTACTTATTAATTCCTATGGATAAGCTCATCTTGAATGATTTCTTCTCGACCTCACTACAAAGGTTTCTAGGGCTCGGTTATGGTTGGTAATGTTTCGACCAAGGAATTCCTTTGTACCTAATCAACCCTTTGTGCCACATTTTGAGCTTCAAGTTGTAATTCTTTTTGGTCAAAAGATAAACTTTCAATAAAGGATTGTAAGTTTATTTGGCACTGAACATCTTGCTCAAGTATTGAATTCTCCCCACCCTCTCCTTCTACCTATCTTGGACTACCGGGAAACTTGGGATGTCTGCATTTTAGTTTTGGTGTAATGACATCTTGGATCCTTCAATTTGATGGAGCATACAAACCTTTGACCAAGGCTGCTGGTGTGGGTGTGAAGCTCACTTCACCAGGGGGTGAGGTGTATTGTTATAGCAAGTCTACACTTGCAAGTACTTGCAACAAGCGGAGTACTCAGCACTCATTTTTGGGCTACAAAAGGCGAAAGAACATCACATCAAGCAACTTGAGGTGCGAGGAGATTCTCAACTCGTGTGTAAACAAGTTAGTGGAAGGTGGAAAGTGTGGAGCGAAGGCTTGGTTCCATGACATCAACAAGCATTGGAACTTTGCAAACAATTTGAAGAGGTAAAAATTCAGCATATCCCTCAAGCTCAAAATTTAGTTGCTGATTTCTTGGCACAAGAAGCTTGTACTTCAATCACGCATGAAACAAGTGGAAGCACCGCCCCAACAAAGCCACAAGCCATGAATGAGGGTGATCATTTGTAAAGAATGCAAAGGTTGTGGTCATCATGAAACTCAGTGTTGTGCATATTTGATATGAGTTTACCGACTTTGAACACCATTAAAAAGTGTAAGAAAATAATACAACGTCTGTGCTCAACAGATAACAGGATCTGTATGCATGATGAGAGAAAAGTAGATAGTATGGAGAATCAAAATTTTGATTACTGTAAAACTGATACAATAGATGCTGCTGTTAGAGTTAGCTCCAATGTCCACCTCTCCATGTAACCCACCAATATTCTGTGTACCCAATGTTGTAAGGCCCCCATATGAGGAGAAGCCATGATGGGTATCAGATATTGGGAGGGATCCCCAGTTTAGACACTGGAAGGGGTCTTAGAGTAGACCAGATGGTTATGAGACGGCTTAGGAGCCAAGAGTAGATACCCGTCTGCACAAAGGGGGGGTTCGGGGGGGCGATAGCCCCCCCGATAGCAGGGGGTCCGGGGGGCGCAGGCCCCCGGTGGGGGTCTGGGGGCAAAGCCCCCAGCAGCAAGGTCCGGGGGCTACCGGTAGCCCCAGGCCCGATGGTATGACCTATGCACGATCCTTCATCTGCCCGCCGGCATGTTTTCTGAAGGGTCGGTGGTCTTCCAGGCCGACTGTCTATTAGGCCGACTGCCTATTATAGGGCCGACCGTCAACCACTTACACTATATAAGTGGCCACCCCCTATCATCAGATCACCAGTTCTTCACGCTCATAGTCCTCCGTCCAGCATCTGTCTAGATCACCATCGAAGCTCTGTTTGTAGAGCGCACGGGTGGACAGCCAACCATCAGTTGTATCAGCAGTTTGGTATATCAGAATTTTTTGTATTCTCTCCAGCTTTCCATCGTGTACTTGCATTTTATTGTTATCTTCCGCTGCGTACTATTTTCTTACAGCTGCTGCCTCCCAACCGTGTGATCCTCTGTGAGAAGCTTTGATGGCGTGCTGGAAATAGTAGAGGATGGAGGCTGGATGCTAAGGAATCGGGGTTACTATAGTTAGTGATGATAATGGGCTTCACGGGCTTGCTCTTATATAGCCACCAATCGTAGTCGATTAGACCCAATTGCGAGACCAACCCAGTCGGCCCAAAATGGTCAACTAGAGGTCGGAAATAGGCCACTAACCACGTTAGAACTGTGGCGCGGAATAGAGCAACTAACCTATGGTTACCATTCAGCCCAAAGCCATCCGGGATCATCTGGGGCTCCAAACGGGCCCCACAACTCGAGAATGGGCTGCCCCAGGAAATGCTCCGTCTACCCTCAGTGCGGTCAGTCATGGGATGCCTTCCCGCACTTACATGTAGCCTAGTTGGCAGTGTGCCAACTCTATCTGAAGCTGTCTAGCCATCAGGCCACACATGGCCCCCATTTGGTGTCCAAACTAGGACCGACTGAATAACCTAGCTACTCAAATGCCTTCTCCTCATATGGGGGGCTTACAAGTAGAGTTAGTTGGTTCTTGCGTAGTTACACGAGAGTGGAGCATTGATATCTAACACCCCCCCTCAATGTCCACCCGCAAGTGAACTAACTTTTTCGGCCCAATGCCAAGTCGATGAAGATGCCTCTCCAGCAAGTCTCTTCCAAGAGCCTTCGTGAAGATGTCCGCAGCATTCTCTGTAGTCGGACAGTACACCAAGTCGACCTCTCCATCCATGATGAGCTCACCTACAAAGTGATATTGAATCTCAATGTGTTTTGTGCGAGCATGGTACACAGGGTTCTTGGCAATTGCCATGCAACTCTGATTGTCACATGATAACTGCATAGGCTTGTTCTGCACTGCACCCATGTCCCCTAAAATCCTCCTCAACCACACTACCTCACAAGAAGCAAAACATGTTGATTTGTACTCAGCCTCAGTAGAAGAAAGAGCAACTATAGGTTGCTTCTTGCTGACCCATGACACAACTCCAGATCCAAGTGAGAAATAGTAACCTGTCATTGATATCCTGTTGTCCACGTCTCCTACCCAATCCGAGTCACAGAATCCGGTGAAGATGTTGCCCTTGGTATAGGTGATGCCATAATCAAGTGTGCCTTTGATGTATTTCAGCACCCGCATCCCTGCCCTCCAATGGTTCTCACGGGGCTTATTGGAAAACCTGCTTAGTACACCAGTCGCAAAGTTGATGTCTGGTCGTGTGTTGCACAAGTAAATCAAACTACCCACAAGTCTTCTGTACTTCACTTCATCCACCAGTGGTGATGAATCCTCGTTTGAGAGCTTCATGTCAACCTCCATAGGGGTGCCAACTATCTTGCACTCAGCCATGCCAAATGCCTTCAGTATCTCTCTAGCATACTTCAACTGTGAGATGATCTGTTTTGGCTCTTGCCAAACTTCAATCCCCAAATAGAAATGCATCAGTCCGAGGTATGTCATTTCAAACTCTCTTCCTAGCAAATGCTTTGTCTATGAGATCTTCTCTTCATGATTCCCTGTTATGACAAGGTTGTCCGCATAAAGGACCACGATCATACACGTGCCTCCTTCTCTGTAGATATACAAATTTGCATCAGATGGGCTCCTCTTGAACTTGTTTTGTAAAAAGTAGGCATCAATCCATTGGTACCATGCACGTGGGGCTTGTTTCAGCCCATAAAGTGCCTTCTTCAATTTACAAACTTTACCTTCTGAACCAGGGATCACAAAACCTGGTGGTTGTTCCACGTATACCTCCTCCTTGAGATCTCCATTCAAAAAGGCAGATTTTACATCCATCTGAAACATGGGCCAACTTTCCTATGCTGCTAAAGCCAAAACACTTCGAATTGTGGTTAGTCGATCTGTGGGAGCAAAAGTATCTTGATAATCAAAACCATGTACCTGTGCAAATCCTTTTGCCATGAGCTGAGCCTTATACTTATCCAACGTGCCGTTGGACTTGTACTTGGTATTGTACACCCACTTGGTGTTGATTACCTTGCGTTTTGGTGGTTGATCCAGAAGGTCCCAAGTGTTATTCTTCATTATGGAGCCATACTCCGACTACATAGCCTCCATCCACCTATCATCACCCTGTGCCTCTTCAAGACACTTGGGTCCTTCAGCACAGATCACCTCTTCCATCAAAGCATAGCTGACCAAGTAAAACTTGTGCCCTTCTTTGCTCCTCTAATCTCTTGGACCGGCGTTGTTCGGATGGTTCCTCCTCAATGGCTGGAGGTTCTCTCCTGTCCAAAATCTACTTTACCTACTTCATGAATGGCCGTTGCTGTTGTGGTTCTACAGAATCTTCTTCCTCTTCTTTATCTTGAATCCTCCCAAGCATCATTGGGGGAGTTCGGTCTACTGTTGGTGGTTGTACTGGATGGATATCCTAGTCCTAGTTATCTAGGAAGGAAGCATCCTCCTCCAATTGATGTGGCTGTGTTCTGAGAAGACCACATCACGACTTACTATTACCTTCTTGGTAACAGGATTATAGAGATGGTAACCCTTCGCCTCTTCACTGTAGCCCAAGAAAATACACTTCTAGCTCTTCAGTTCCCATTTGGTCCTATTAGCATCAGGGACATGCACAAAACAGTCACATCCAAAAACTCTGAAATGTGCAGCCGAAGGTTTCTTACCAGAAAAGGCCTACAGTGGAGTCATCTCATTCACAGCCTTCGTGTAGCTACGATTCAGAATGTAAACTGCCGTGTTACATGCTTCAGCCGAGAAAGTCTTTGGCAAATCTTTCCCTTTCATCATACTTCTGCCCATTTCACAGATGAGGTAGATCTTGCACTCTGCTACTCCATTTTGTTGTGATGTATGTGGCGGGGGTTTCCGCCTCTTGATCCTGTGACTTTTGCAGTAACTTTCGAATTCACTTGATGTGAACTCTCCACCTCTATCTGATCTCAACTTCTTCACCTTCCTCCCCGTTTCTTTCTCGACCATTACATGCCATTCTTTGAACTTACTAAAAGCCTCATCTTTAGTCTTTAGGAAGTATATCCATATCCTTCTACTGTAGTCATCAATCAACGTCATGAAGTAGTAGGAACCACCCAAAGCTTCCATCTCCATCTTTCCACAGAGGTCCATGTGAACGAGCTCTAGAGGAGCCTTTGCCCTGCTGGCCTCTTTAGCAAAGGGCTACCGATGCTGCTTGCCCATCATGCAAGCTTCACATACATTGGGCAAATCTGTAATTTCTGGTAGGTCTGCAATCATTCCACTTTTATGCATCTCCCTTAAAGAACTAAGGTTTAGATGACCAAACCTCTCATGCCACAGCTTAGTGTTGCTCACATCGACTCGAGCACTGAAAGCTGAGAGTTCGTAGATGTTGTTGTGCCATGTACCTTTACCAATGACCTTCCCTTGAAGATCCAAAATCTATGCACCATTCTTATCGAAGTGAACTTTGAGGTCCCGATTCGTGATCGCAGAAATGGACAACAAGTTCCTCTTGACATCTAGCACATAAAGAACATCGGACAACTGTTTTACAACTAAATCTGACCTGAGAGCAATCGTATCTTTTTCCTTTGCTGGACATTTTGCATCATTACCGACTACGACCAGGATGTCATTCCCTACCGGATGTAGAGAGGTATACCAATCCTTCCGACTGGTCATGTGGCACGATGCACCACTGTCAATAATCCAAGGTTTATCTGCAGGTACATGAACTACTTTCGTGCAAATCTCCTCAATTGCTACGAACAACTCTACTGGTACTGCCTGCGCACTGTTGCTAGACTCTTTCTTTACTCCATTCTTCTCGTCTGCAATCTTCTTCCGGCACTCATTTTGCTTCTGCCGTGCCTTGTTGCAATAGAAGCACTTGATCTTCTTCTTTCTCTTTTTATCATAATCAGAATATGGGTTACTAGAGTCCTTATCCTTACCTTTCTTTGATCCAGCCGAGAAAGCCAAATCTTCTCTAGTCCTCGTCTTTTGACGCATCTCCTCCTCCAGAAGCATTGCGCTAAAATCCTCAAAGTTGAGGGGTGGATTTCTGTTCTGCATATTTAGCGCCGTAATAAGACCGTCGTACTTTGGTGGGAGAATCCGTATGCACCTTCGTGCTAGATTCTCACTGGTGATGGTGATGCCAATTGCAGTCATCTAATCGTGTAGATTCTTTACCCTGGTGATGAACTTCTCTACCGTTTCAGACTCAAATAGTTTCTTGTTCGCGAGTTGAGTCTCTAGATTCTGAATCCGCGTCTGATTCGTGGTCTCGTACTGATTTTTCAAGACTGTCCATGCCTCCTCCACTGTGGTGACATGTTGAATTAACGCCATGACAGAATCACTTACACTGCAGACAATAGAACACATCGCATCTGCATTTCTTCTTGTCCATGCGAGAATCTCATCCACAGTTGGTACTATCTGTTGTCCTGCATTGGCTAGATTCAGTCTCACAACCGGCTTCACTTCCACCCTAGTAGCAGTATCCCAAAGCTTGTATGCGCTTAGGATGGTCTTCATCTTGAACTTCCAGAGTGGATAGTTAGTGCCGTCCAACTTTTCGCTTTTGCCGAACGGTGGGATTCGCAGTCTTGCGGGCTAGGCCATCTCTCACAATCTGCTCGCAAACAGAAACACACTACCAAATCTTCTTACTAGAGTCCAAGCTCTGATACCATGTAAGAAAACAATACGTCTATGCTCAACAGATAATAGGATCTCGTATGCAAGAGAGAAAAGCAGATAGTATGGAGAATCAAAATTTTTATTACTGTAAAACTGATATAATAGATGGTACTGCCTCCTAGCCGTGCGCTCCTGTGCGAGAATCTTTGATGGCATGCTAGAAACAGTAGAGGACGGAGGCTGGATGCTAAGGAATCAGGGTTGCTATAGCCAGTGATGATAATGGGCTTCACGGGCTTGCTCTTATATAGCCACCAGTCGTAGTCGGTTAGACCCAATTGGGAGACTGACCTAGTCGGTCACGAAATAGGCCACCGACCACACGTTAGAACCATGGCGTAGAATAGAGCAACTGAACCTACGATGACCGTTTGGTCCATCTGGGATCATCTGGGGCTCCAAACGGGCCTCGCAACCCGAGAGTGGGGGCTGCCCTGGGAAATGCTCCATCTACCCTCAGTGTGGTCAGTCATGGGATGCCTTCCCGCACTTGCATGTAGCCTAGTTGATAGTGTGCCAACTCTATCTGAAGCCGTCTAGCCATTAGGCCACACATGGCCCCCATCTGGTGTCCAAACCAGGACCTACCAGATAACCTAGCTACTCAAATGCCTTCTCCTCATATGGGGGGCTTACAAGTAGAGTTACCTGGTTCCCACATAGTTACACGAGAGTGGAGCATTGATATCTAACAAAAAGGTCTTTAAAGACATTGCTTAAAAGAAGGATGCCAAACCGCACACCCCTTGAAGAAATAGCATGGCGACTACAAGAACTGGAAGAAGCTGAAGGTGATGTGCAAGCTCTCCAACTGTTGACATTTGTCATGGCATTCTTGTTTGCCTTGATGAACAACCTCATGTAGCGCCGTGTCTCTAACCCTCACCCATAAAGATGGATGCAATATCATGCCTCGACCAATAAGGGTTGGTCCTTTTAACATTGTCTATGAGCTATTCTATGCTAAAGATTCTTCCCGTATAGCATTTCACAATACACCAGTCACACCCTACCCTACCTATGTGTCCTTTGTGGATGTCTCTTCACCTAATTTTCAGTTCAAGCGACCTCTTCACATTGTTTGCCAATAGATAAGCCTCATTTTGCCTCTCTCTTTTCCATTTTCCAAGCATGGCTGACATTCCCGTGTTCTGTGGTCGGGTTGAAGAAAATCCAAATGAGTATCTTGTGACCTTCAAGCGCCTTTGTGCTTCTCTCAACTTTCTTACTGAAGATAGATGGTTGTTGGTTCTTCCCACATTTCTAGAGGGTTTGGCTCAAGTGTGGTACAAGAAGCATGTCGAAGATGTTCGCCAAAGTTGGCCGAGGTTGACAGCAGCTATGATCGAGTATTTCAGCAAAGAAGAGGAGCCGGAGAATGTGTACCTACAGGTGGCAAACCTGAAGCAGTCAGAAGGTGAGACGGCATGTCGATATGTGGATCGAGCGGCCATGCACCTGGACCATTTAATTGCCACATAGGAGGACAATGCTGGATTTCGAGCTAGAATGACTCAGCATGTGCTGGGCTACCTTGTAGTAGGAGCAAGTGATGAATTCCGCCTTAAGCTTAAATGGGAGAATCCAGAGACCATGTTGCGAGCACATGAGATTGCTCAAAAGTTTGATAAAGTTCAATCTGACCTCACTTCAAAGAAGATGGATGTCCCTCCGCAACCCCCTCAATTCTTGCAACAACAACCTAGGGAGTCCAACTCAGGGGCATACCCCCACCCCCCATCAAGGATGCACCCATCGCCTCCAGCTGAAATGTATGGTCCTCTCTTAGATTCTTACTCTCAACAAGGTGTATATTCTCACCCCCGCCTAGAAGATTTCCCAACCTCGTCCACGAGCTCCCCTCCTTCCTACTCCCTCGGCCCCTCCTGCTAAAGAACCCGGAGTCAATGTCCTAGCTAAGGCCATGAACGATCTTCGGCTTGAGGTGGTAGGCATCAGAAATCAAGTTAATCGCCCTCCAAGAGAACGTGCAAATGTTGTGTGCTACGAGTGCCACCAAAATGGTCATTATCACACAGAATGTCCCAATATTCCAAGGGTGAATCTTCTAAGTGGATCAAGCACTGAGGATTATGATGTAGAGGTCCTTGACCTCGGGAAGAGAAGTCGAACCACCTTAGACCCCTCTCCAAACCGTGGACTGCTGGGCCGCCCCAGGAAGAAGGTGTCCTTCTCAGAGCCCTTAGATGCTGAGATGGCAGACCCACCAATAGAGAAGACTAAAAGATCTCGTAGGAGTAAGTGGTCGCCCTCGGATTTTCCTATCGGCTTAGGGCAAGAAGACTGTTCGGTCGTTTAGGACCTTGCTCATCAGTCTTTGAGCATCACGCTTCCTCAACTAAAAGAATTTATCCCTAAGGTGAGACGTGAGCTGCAGTAAGGGCTCTCAACAAGGAGGAGCAAGAAAAAGGGAAAGGTACGAGAGATTTCTTCTATCTCTGAAGAAGTTGATTGGCACCTGCATACAGTAGATGTCATCATAGATAATTGTCGTGTCAAAAGTGTGTGTGTTGATGGGGGAGCTGCATGCAATATCATGGTGCCCCGTATCATGCAGAAGTTGAATTTGAAATGCACAAGATGTTCCTCCACTCGAATCAAGGTAGCAGATGGTCGACGACTCACCACCCTGGGAGTCATTGAGGATTTGCCCATCACTGTCAATGGGTTGACCACGACCATCAATTTCTATGTAGTGGACATTGAAGATACAAGTAGGAGTTACCCAGCCATACTCGAGAGACCATGGTTGAGAAAGAGTGATGCAGTTAGCTATTGGAAGATAGGACACATGTCTTTTGGTGCTTCAAAGGAGAAGATCCCAGTGCAACCAGGTGCCATTGAACCAGAAGAAGAAGAGGAGCAAGACAGTGATACTCTCTCATCCTCGATGTTCGAATCAATGGAAGATTCAGATGGGGGGGAGGAGTTCTCAGAGGAAGAAGTTTACATGATGGGGGTGTCTTCGACCCCACCACCCACGGAAAAGGTAATAGCTAGTGCTCAACAGCTTGAATCTATGCTCTCCCTAGACCTCACTCCGAGTGAGAAAGACGAGTTCTTAGAAATGTTCAAAGGTTTCCTTGACCTCTTCGCAACTAGCTACCACCACCTTTGCCATGTGACTACTATAGAACACAAGATAGAGCTGAAGCCTTGATGCTAAGCTAGTGGCTCAAAGTATTGGAGGTTAGGGCCCCTATAGACCGACGCTTTGTGCTCGGAGTTGCAGAAGCTTGTAGAACCTGGGTTTATTGTTCTGGTCCACAATACTGAATGGGTTTCACCAGTGGTAGTCACCCCAAAGAAAAACAACAAGTGGCATGTCTGCATCGATTATAAGAAACTCAATGCAGCCACCAAGAGGGACCATCATCCTCTGCCCTTTCAAGACCTCATTCTTGAGAAGGTAAGTGGTCATGAGATGTATACTTTCTGTGATGGTTACTCCATGTTTTATCAAACTAGAATTGTCGAGGAGGATGTGCTTAAAACCACATTTGCCACACCCTAGGGGACGTTTGCATTCAAAGTAATGCCATTTGGCCTCACCAATGCTCCTACTACCTTTCAAAAAGATTTATGCAGATGGTGTTTGCTCCTTATTTGGGGGTTTTCTTGGAGGTGTTTTTAGATGATTTCTATATATTCTCGGCACGAAAGGAGCACATCATGAAGGTTAGGTTGGCCTTCCAAAGGGTCAATGATGCAAATGGCAGCCTCAACCCTGATAAATGCACCATTGGAGCCACTCAAGGGAGGTTACTAGGACATATTGTCTCATCCAAGGGCATCAAGCCTGACCCCGAGAAGGTAGAAGCTAGCCTCAAGCTCTCCCCACTAACAACCAAATGTCAGGTATGCTCATTTGTCAATCTAGCAGGATACTATCGCCGCTTCATTGATCAATATGCTGCTTTGACGCAACCCATGACTACGCTATTAAAAGATGGGGTTGATTTCTCTTGGGATGAGGAATGTGATCATGGGTTTGTACAAATCAAGAGTGCTCTGGCTTCAGAACCCATTCTATGCAATCCTGATTGGTCAAAGACTTTCTATATCAATCCTGGGTTTGGAGAGCACACTTTGGCGGGTATTCTTCTCCAGCAAGGGGAGGATTGGTTTATGTATCCTATTCGATTTGTTTCTCGACAATTGCTCGAAACCGAACGACACTACTCTAAGGCCGACAAGCATGCCTTGTCTTTGGTGTTCTGCATTGAGAAATTTAAGCATTATGTGGCTGGAAAGTCCTTCATTATAATCTCTAGCAATGGTTTTGGAAAGCAGGTTCTTCAATCACCAAATCCCATGGGCCGGTTGGCCAAATGCTTGGCAGAATATGATTTTTCTTTCAAAATTGTAAAAGGGGGTTGCTCCAACTTGAAGAATGCTTTGATTGTTTTAGAGGAGTGCCTCGATGTAACCCTTGTAGCAGCCATAGAAGTTGGGGATCCATGGTATGGTAGTATCTACAGATTTCTAACCGCTTTCTCCTTTCCTCCAGAAAGTACCAGCTATGAGAGAGAGAAAGAAGATCCGTAGAGATAGTAGGCGCTACACTCTCTTTGATGGAGTGTTGTACCGTCAAGGCATGGATGGGGTACTAAGACAGGCCATTGATGCAAATGAAGTACCTAAGGTATTGAAGCATTAGCATGATGGATTTTATGAAGGCCATTATGGCAGTGATTATAAAGCTAAGAAGATTTTACATGTTGGGTACTATTGGCCGACCTTGTTCAAGGATGTCACTATGTATTACAAAACTTGTGAACCATGCCAATTCTTTGGTAGGAAGGATTTGTGTCCTAGGCAACATCATCCAGTGATGTCCATCCATCCGTTTCAGAAGCAGGGAATAGATTTTGTCGGACCCCTGCCCATGACTACTCGCAAAAAGAAGTATCTTTTGGTAGCCACTCAGTATGTCACTAAGTGGGCTGAAGCTATCGCCCTCCCCGCTGCAAATGGAAAGGCAATTTCAAATTTCATATTTGAATGTATTTGCACAAGGTTTGGGACACCCATGGAAATAGTATCTGACCATGGGAGTCCATTCTTAAATGAAGCAGTGGAGTTGCTCATGGATCGCATGGGTATTGATCATCGCACTTCTAGCATCTATTATCTAGCATCCATGGGACAAACGGAGTAGACCAACGGCCTCCTTTGTAAATCCATGGGGGAAATGGCCATAGGGAATAGGAGCCAGTGGGATCAGAAGGTCACTGAAGCCGTGTGGGCTTACAACATCACCCATAAAGCGTCTACAGGTCAATCTCCTTTTGAGTTAGTGTACGGTACTGAGGCAGTTTTACCACTAGAGATAGAGATTCCGGCCTTGATATTGGCACAAGAACAGAGGATGACAGAAGATGAACATGTAGAGGCCAGGTTGGTACAACTTGAGAAGTTAGATGAAACCCAACGCCTTGCACTACATCAAACAGAGATCCAAAGAAATCGACAAAAGGCCTGCTTGGATTTGTAAGGGATGGGAAAGAAACTTTGCTGAGGGGGATGTTGTGCTATGCTTTGATAACAGATTGGACCATCAAATGGATAAAAATTTCCTTCACTGTGGACCGGTCCATACAAAGTCATCAAGGAACGTAGCAATGGGTTTGTACAAGTTTAGGAGCTGCATGAGCCATATGGAAAGAACATGTAGAGGCCAAGTTGGTACAACTTGAGAAGTTAGATGAAACCCAACGCCTTGCACTATATCAAACAGATATCCAAAAGACTCGACAAAAGGCCCGCTTGGATGCTAAGATTCGTAAGGGATGGGAAAGAAACTTTGCTGAGGGGGATGTTGTGCTATGCTTTGATAACAGAGTGGACCACCAAATGGATAAAAAGTTCCTTCCACTGTGAACTGGTCCATACAAAGTCATCAAGGAATGTAGCAATGGGTCTGTACAAGTTTAGGAGCTGCATGAACCATAAACAAGCTCTATCTCAAGCCCTTCTTTGTGCATGATGGTCCCAGGCATGGAAATGCTGTGCATTCCCTGCCTGGGGGGGGAACTGTTATGGATAAATTTGACCAAGGTAAAAGGCATAAATATGTGTGTGTGCTTGTATGTGTGGCAATAGTATAATACATGCTAGCATACACCGCTCTATCCCGAGTAAAGGACATCGAAAGGTTGTACTTGCTAGAACCACTTACAAATGAAAACTTCCACATTGATAGAGATATACAAGATGAGATGCGTAGACTCAACACGAACATAGCTTGGGTAACAATAGAAAACTCCCATCACCAGCAAAGACAAAACAAACGAGTTTCACTAGGGTCACTAAACACAAGGTCGCTAGCAAAATACATTGTGGACATCGAAGGTACCACAAAGATGATGGACTGTTGTGTCATCTGTCTTCAAGAGACAAAGGCAAGACATCAAAAGCAACTAACACCACGAGGATTCATTGCAATTGAGAATTTCTTGTTGGGATATCTCAAGGTGTATGCCTCAGGCACACCTTGGTTTCTATGTGTGAGTGCTAGAGGCACAGTTAGGTGCCCATAAGCACAGTTAGGTGGTGGAGAGCCACATAGGATGATTGAGAGAATCTAGGAGCAGATTGAGGAGATGATTGTGGAGCTCTGAAGTCATCAGTGATGTCAGTGAGCATGTATGAGGTGCCTACTTAAGGACCTCACTCTTCTTCATTCTACAAGCAAGTAATGCAAGTATTCTGAGTTTGTGTCCACTCTTTCCTTTTCTTTCAGCTTACCAACATGGTATCAGAGCCCTTTGATCCCCCTTGAGCCCATTTTTGCCATATCATCATCTTCTTCTTCATCTTCTTCTTCTCCATTTTCCTCTTTCTTCCCAAAATCTTTGAGAGCTTGGTTCTCCACCTACAGACGACCATTGCCCAAACCCTCTGAGCTGGAAACTCCTCTAGTATGGGCGAACTTCCACCTGCAAGCAATTGAAGAAAAAACGTCTGTGTTGGCTGCCATTCCCCAAACAACGCATTTTTTGCCATTTCTTCTATTGCTCAATACTCCCTGCTTGCTCCGCCATTGCCTGAGCCCTCTTAAGAGTAGATGGGCGACCTCAAGACGAAGATTTTGAGCCATTTTTCAGCTCATTTGGTTCAGTAACGAGGGAGAAATCGTCAAAACTCAGGTTCAGCCTGTAGCAACTTCCCCAGGCAAAAGTGCACACCATTTCATCCAACCTCTGTGCTGGACCCTCTCTGGTATATGAGCTTTCTTTTGCTTCAAAAAGCCCTCTTTTCCTTGCTTTGAAGAGTGAGCTACAAGCCCTCCAAGTTCAGCCTTTTGGTTTTGACAGTTTTGGACAAGTTTTTGAAGATGATGCTACATAAAATGCTACTCTAGCATTTCTGGTTTTTTGAAACTTTCAATAACTTTAGTATAAGTGTGGCTTCAGTTTTGTTTTGAATTGCTAGACCTGGTTTTGATTGGAAAGTATTCATTTTAGCCACCTCTATGAAGCATGTAAGAAGAAGCATCATTGTTTGAAATTTGGTCACAAGACTTTGCTACATTAAATGCTTATATTTTGAAGCATTTCAGTTGTTATTCTAAGCCCTGTAAGAGAGAAGATACTACCCAATACCTGGGTTAGACCCTCTCATGGCTTGCTTATGCAAAATATGTGAAAAGCCAAAACATAAAGCAATGTCTTGTTACGCTACAAAGGATGAAAATGTCAACCTGACTTCCTTATTGAAGATTGCCAAAACAATGGTTGCCAAAAAGGAAGCAACTACAAAGCCAGAGATCTACCCTCTCATGGCACTTTTATTTGACTCCAAGTACAAGAAAAAGATGGAAGGTCAGATACCTAAGATATGCTTCTCTACACAACTATGGAGATGACAAGATAATTGTTCTCTTGAAGGATATGATTTCCAGATCCACTTGTTCTATCATAGTACCATCTTATAAGGCACTAGATACTGCCCATGTGGTAAGACCTTGCCTTGACATGAATATTTTGCCTCCACAAGATGAGGCATCCCATGAAGATTATGCATTTTAAAACATCTCTATGTATGCTCCAGATCTCTCTTTTTATGTCAAGGTACTCAGCCTGGATAGTCCTCCAAAATGAATGAAAATAAACTATTTTGTTTTGTGTGTTTTGTAAACACCTCTGGTCACCTTATGATGTAGGCCATGTGTATGTTTTGCTCCATGGTACCTCCTGCAGACATTGTGTGCATGTACATGCAGGGGAGATAACCATTGGAAGGTCTTTTTGTATCCCTTTTGTTTACCTTACACCCAAGGGAACCCTTGCTAGCATGAGAACCTAGCCATAGATTTATCCTTGACCACCATGAGATGGCATGAGAAACTATGAGACTAGATGTATCCTTGACATAGCCTGAGGCAATCCCTTAAGGGGGGGTTTGTTGGGATATCTCAAGGTGTATGCCTCAGGCACACCTTGGTTTCTATGTGTGAGTGCTAGAGGCACAGTTAGGTGCCCATAAGCACAGTTAGGTGGTGGAGAGCCACATAGGATGATTGAGAGAATCTAGGAGCAGATTGAGGAGATGATTGTGGAGCTCTGAAGTCATCAGTGATGTCAGTGAGCATGTATGAGGTGCCTACTTAAGGACCTCACTCTTCTTCATTCTACAAGCAAGTAATGCAAGTATTCTGAGTTTGTGTCCACTCTTTCCTTTCCTTTCAGCTTACCAACATTTCTCACACACATGACAATGCACACTTATCTGATAAAACTTGCCAATACATACTGTTGAGACATACACGGAGTAGGGAGTGGAAATCACATCCATCACCACAATAATTCAAGACAAAATTTACCAAATCTTCAATATATACAAGCTGCCTTCTCAAAGATATAACATGTTCTTGACATATCTTCATAAAGTCATAATGACCAGCAGAAGAGCCAACTCATCGACAATACTTTTAGGGAACTTTTATATAGACATGGGCAAAACATCACCTGCATCCACAAACTTGCAAGCTCTCATGCAATCCTTAGGGCTCCAACTACAACTCCACAAGCCCACAACTATCTACGATTCACATTTGGAGTGACTTGAAGGCAGAAAAAATACACACGGAAATATCGCACATTTATTGGACTGACCACTCCATAGTTTTTGCGTACATCGAATAGAACTTTGCTAGCAATCTCTGCATTAAAAAAAAATATTGGTGTGACAAGCACTGCACATCCATTATTTTCTCAGGAGACAAAAAATTTCGAAAGAGACTGTAAGCCAAGTAGGGCCCCTGTGGGAACCACACCTTGTTTTCCTTGTGTTTTTGCTTGCCTGATGGCTTCTATCTTCTACTCTAGGCTAAAGGCTGCCTAAGCAAGCTAGTTTTTTACCACTATACTAGGAGGCATTGTCCATGTGCTATTTCCCTCTCACCTCTGCACCATGCCCCTTGGCCAACGACAAGGGGCACATTTGCTAGCAGATAGGTTGGGCACATGTTTGACGGAGATTGCATTCCGTTAGACCTGTTGCCTGTCCGATGCTATCGGAGTTACGGGCACATGGCTGCCGGAGTTGGCCAGATAGGTGGAGGCACTATGAGCAGATAGGTGGAGGCCTCCTCTTAGTGCGGGCTGGGAGTCCGTCTGGCTTCTAGTTGGTTATCGGCTGGTGAATTCCCTTGCCTGCCTGTGTAGTTGGATAGGCACAACAGGCAGTGATAGACCTTCCAATTTCCATCCGATGGAAGCCGTCAGCATAAAACAGTTGGAACGCCCTGCAATCGGAGGAAAAAGAGCACATGAACCCGGTGCAACCGCCGGACGGCCTCAAGTGCCGCTCCTCCGCGGGCCCCACATGTGGTGCATTTTGAGCACATTTCCCCAAATAGCCTTTTCCCTGCTCTATGACATAAGGCCCTTAGGGTTACGACGCAGAGGTTTGAATTAATGCGATGAGCTGACGATGGCTTCATCGCGTCGTTTGCTGAAGCTTTTCGAGCATGATCGCATCTTGTTCAGGTCTCTTCCTTGGGTTTGTCGGGCGCTTTCCTCAGAGAGCTCTGCAGCCAGTCCTCAATCCCAAGATGAATCTTCCTTTCGCGACGCAGCTGCTCAAATGCCTCTTTCTGCACTCAGTGGGCCTTCCATCGGCCGGCGTTTCTACAAGTCTGCATACGCTAAGCGAGCCGATGATGGAGATGGATTCGTGGTGATGTTGGATCATCGTACCCTCAAGACTCCTTCTAAGAAGCCTCTTAGGGTTCCGTCATTCAATCTCGCTCATGCCATTGCAGCTGAATGGGAGTATCAAGTAATGGAGCTATTTTTTTGATCTTTATTTGTTTTCGTACTCCCGGCCATTTAGTGTCAGGAAAATTTATGTCATATATTAATGTCTCGGGGTGTCAGGATCCAGATGGGATTCGTCCGTTCACAATGCCATTGATGAAGCTTACCTCCACAGCGATCGACAAAGTACCCCAGGAAAGGGAGAAAATTATCAAGCATTTGCTTAATTTTTTCCATACCGACTCTGTATGCTGTCGAGAAAAAGAGGACTCTCCCCTAGGTGGTATGCATCCTTTACACTCTATAAAACCAGTTATGGCTTCATGTGGTTGCTCTGTCCGTGGCAATTTTTGTGATGGCACTCGATAATGGGAAAAAATAGCAAGATTCATGTATCTTTAACGCTTCCTTACTTTCTCTTTACCGGTTCGTCTTGAAAGATATCGCAGAATCAGCAATGTGGCTTTGGACATTGTGGTTTGTTTCATATTGTGCACTAAGATAGAAACCACTGAATGTGCATCACGGTTTGTTTACCTGTTCGTCTTGAAAGATATAGCAGAATCAGCGATGTGGCTTTGGACATTGTGGTTTGTTTTATATTGTGCACTAAGATAGAAACCACTGAATGTGCATCACGGTTTGTTTCTCTTTTGCACTAAACATAGCAGTCACTCAATGATTGTTGTGGGATTTCGTGTGTGCACAGTAAAATGTTTCTCTATCTTATGTAGCCTTTGACGTTTGTATCGGTTTGCAGAATTGCAGGCCGAGGTGCTGAATCCTTTACTGGATTGGATCGAGAAGGAAATTGGATCTAGACCAAGCTCGACGACTAGCATCTTTGTGGGCAATCAACCAGATGAAGTGGTGGCAGCCATGGAAAAGGCTCTGAAGAGTGTTAGTAATTGGCAGCTTGCTGCGGTAGATGCTCTCTCTGGTGCAGCAAAGTCTCTTGTGGTAGCCATGGCTATTTCCCGCGGACGGCTGAGTATAGAAGAAGCTGTACAAGTAATTCGCTTGGAGGAAGATTATCAGGTATGTGAAGCCTTGATATCTTTGGAATGGATAATGTGCCTCTAAAGCCAAAGTCTTTATTGTTTAACTCTTGCTATAGCGTATGTGCAAGTATCGGTGTCCTGCATGGAGCATGACGTGGTTTGACACCAACATGGGCTACAAGGCAGTAAGAAGGTTCAAAGAAATCAATCTGTGACATCAGTCTGCAACATACTAGAGGGGTGAATGCTGTGTCAAACTTTCAATTTCCTACGATGGAAGCTCTGTAGGCTCTCTTCTCTACCCTGGTAGGGCCCCGCTAAAGTCTATTGCAGGATTTTAACAATCTTTTAGGTTTGGGGAGAGCGCTGAGCTTCTCTCATGCAGAGAGAGCATTTTCAAGAGGGAGTAGAGCATAGAGGGTGCAAGCGCAAGTGCACGTCGAAGGTTGATGTGGGTTTCGAGGGCAAGCTAATGAGTGAACTGAATGCTGGTGCAATCACGGTGGGGGATTCTCGAGAAACAGAAAGTGAGGAGAGAACAACTGAAGGGAAAACTAGGACGCTGGATGTGAGCAGTGGTGACAATATCTTGTCCTATGTCGAGGTGATGATTGGTTTTATCCTTTGGAGGAGCATGAAGCTGAAGTGATCCTCTAGTAGGAGCTGGCCTGCATAGTTGCTAACTGAAATGGGAACGGAAGAAACGAAAATAGGAAAAACCGGGGAAACGGAGTTTTCGGCCCCCGTCAAAATGAAAATGAAAGAAACGGCAATATGGTATAATTTATGTATAAAAATTTATATTTTATTTTTTATGTATAATACAATTATCAATAGAGTGCAAATTATACATAATACAATCATCTATACTTGAAGCATCATGCATGCTTCTATGATTCTAAATTCCTATGATGATCGATCTATCTAGTATCATCTATTATCCATGAATGACGCTTCAACAATCAACATGTGTCATGAACTAAGTTCTAAGTTCTAACTTCTAACAAGTTTGAACTTACAACAATCTGAAGTTTTGAGAGGAAGGATGGAGAGGTGAGAAAGGATGGAGACGTAGAAGGAGGATGGGGAGGTGAATGAAAGTGGATGGAGAGGTAGGAGTCGGAGGAGGATGAGAGGTAGAAGGAGGATGGAGAGTAAGAGAGGAGAGGTAGTGGAGGGATGGAGAGCTGAGAGTAGGCTGCAGCCTGTAGGGTGGAGAGCAGGCGGCTGTTTTTGGCATGGAAACAGCAATGCAGAAACGGAAACAACGTTTCTCGTAATCACTTTTTTTTTTGGGTGTGTGGCCCTCCTTTTGATTAAATTGTTTTTTGCCCTCTTTTGATTATACCGTTTTTTGCCGATTCGTTGCCTCTTGTTATCGTTTTCATCACCTCTCGTGCTGTTGCTCTCCATCCTGATGCTCTCTAGTCTCTCCATCTTTAATTTTTGGGCCCTGGCACCCGCAACTTGCTCTCCTCTCCATCCCTTCATCCTACAAGGGATACAGAGCAAAAGAGCCTTGTGGATTTGGGACGGATATACATATGGTTGTTTGTGAAATCCCTCCGGAGATTATGAAGGCCGATCTTGAAAGGTTGGTTAGAGGGGGCTTGTGCGTGTTTTTTACAAGGAGAGCACCTTTGATGATGGAGCTCAATGTGTTCCTTGCCTTTGAATGTGATTTGCCCTTATTTGCTTATGTAGTTAGGTTTGTGGGTTGGGTCCAAGTTTCAGTGTTAATGAATTTTGTTTCATGAGTGTCTAGTGTGGATTGAGTTTCCTAGTCTTCTGGCATGGCTAGGTAGCGCTGTGGAGAGAATGGCTACGTCCCTTGGAAAGGTTTTGTTGGTGCCACGAGCAACTAGCAAATATTTTGGAGTTCGCAAAGCTTGGATCTTATGGGATTGGAGCCAAACGGTGCATGAGCTGGTGGAACTAGCGTTCTTGGATGAGGTTAAGCTCTTACAGCCTGCTCGCTTTGGTCCCTTTTTGGATGCCTCTTATCTTTGTAAGAAAACGGGGCATTATGTGTGGAAATGTCCTGAGAGACTGCAACACACGAAGTTGGCATGCGGGGATGTGAGTGCTGGCGCGAGTGATTTCCCTCCGGTTCATCGGGAGAATACTTTGGTGATTTTTTTTTTTGCCGAAAAAACAGTGCTAATTATATTACTTCGAAAACAAGATACAAGAGGTCAGCTTATAGCTGACGGGCTGCGTTCACAAACCGGACGCAGCCCTAAAAGGTAGCATAATAAATCAATCAATCATAATCTCACGGAGGGATATGCTGAGTGTGAATGAACAGCCAGCGGGGTGGGGAGTAGTGCCACCGAAGGCCCTGCGTAGTCTGCTCGAAGAAGAGGCTCTGTGTGTCCCAAGCCTGGAGGAAGCGTCGCCGCTTCTCCTGACCAGCCCGGGAGTCTCCCTGAATCTGGTCCCACTGGCCTCTGAGGGTATGAATAATCTCACTCCAAATCTCCGCCATGATCTGGGCAGTCGATAAGGAGGTGCCACCGAGGATCTGCGCGCAGCGCGAGGTCCAGATGTGCCATCCTGTAATGCTGCTGATAATCTCCCAGACTGGCTGCCTCTCCCGAACTCCTGTATCGTTGTGGGATACCCTCGAGCGGCCCCCACGTCCCCTGTGTGATAAGGAAAGTGGGGTCTTGCTGGCATGCCTCGAATAAGTGATGAAGACCAGGTGCGGTGCTGCACCAACAGAACGCGCCCCAAGTGATCACTCCTAGCTCTGGTGCTGTGCGAGTAAGAAGCCCGAAAGTCCACCTCCACACTTCCTGGGCGCGCGTGCAGCTCCACAGGCAGTATTTTGGTGACTCCTCATCCGCATGGCAAATCTGACAGCATCCGTCCTGGCCTATTTGCCTCAACCAGCTCCCCACTGGAAGACCTTTGTGGGTAAGAAGCCACAGGAAGTATGAGATCTTCCGCGGCCGCCAGCTCTCCCACAAGGCCTTCCAGAATGCCTGCAAAAAGAACCTGGAAATACCCTGTGCGTACCAGCTAGGTCGCTGGGTGGGGAGGCGGCTCTGCATCCTCCCGAGAACTCGCCTGCCCAGAGTCGTGCTGTAAGCGAAGAAGGAAGTCGGCCCCTGTCCTGTCACAATCTCTGGCCACCACCACTCTCCTGGGTCCCACTCAAGCTCTGACAAGGCCCGCCCCTCCCAGAGCCAAAGACGCCAAAGCTGCAACTGGTCCTGCTCGATACTAGGGCCGGTACGCCAGACCTTCCCCAAAAGGCCTACGACCCTAACACTCTGCCACGGGAGTAGGGGGTCGATGAGCGCATCCTCTCTCCTGAGTCGTCCATCCCCTGAAACCGCGAAGAAGGCGATAGAGGAGTCATCCATACGTCCTGCGACCACCAGTGGGATGCCACGGGGGGTGAACTGTCCCAGCCAGCGGGTGTCTCCAGGCATGAGGACCTGAGGCTCAGGTGGAACCAACCAAGCGGCTGGGATCGCACCGTCGATCTCCGTGCGTCTCGCCTGGACTCCGCGTGCACCTCCAGCTGCGTCTGCAAGATCGGCCATCTCCAGATGTCTGTACGTATCCCTCCAAACTCAAAGGGACCGGGCTGGCCCCCTCATCCAGCCGTCCCACCTGATATGTGATCTCTCCCCCAACTGAAGGCCCTCGGCGTCTCTGACCTGCCCATTCCAGACGAGCGGCTGGCGATCGATCTCCTCCTGACAGCTGGGCTGGGACTGAATGAGACTGAGACGGAGCCGCCTCCAAACCATGAGGAGGCTACGAACGAGTGGGGAACGGGGCTGAGTGAGCGGGGCGGAAGTGAAGATCCACCTGAGGGACGGTAGCCACTCTCCACCTCGGCGCGGGACACAAGAGCCGACTCCCTGCTGAAGTAACATCTTCCACGTCTGCCCCCCCGGGGTCAAACCACGGATGACAAGCTTGCCTAACAAGGCCTGACTCTGAAGCTCTGGATCGATAACCCCAAGGCCACCCTCAGCCTGCGGAAGAATGACTGTCTGCCAAGCAACCCTGGCTCTGGTATCTCTAAGACCATCCTCCCCCGACCAAAGGAAGTTCCGAACCAGCCTCCTGAGCTGTGCCACGCTGGATCTCGAGAAGCACCAGCAGGAAGCCACATACCAAGCCGTGGCTAGGAGGACCTGGTTAACTACCAGGGCACGACCTGCAAGAGACAGCTTAGCAGTGCTCCAGAAAGCCAGCTTCCGTCGGATGGAGTCTAGCACCGGGAGAAACTGCTGAGTTGGCGTGATGTCTAGGCCAACCTGGAAGCCAAGGTATCTAGCTGTTTGTCCCCGTGGAATCCATCTGAAACCCAGAAATCGCCCCCACTGAGAACACGCCCCAGGGTCTGTGAGAAAACCAACTGACTTGTTCCAGTTGATTTTCGCACCAGCGGCCGAGCAGAAGACCTCCAGGGCCATCCGCACCCTCTCTAGCATCCTCTCATCGTCTTGGACATAAAGGGCGGTATCATCTGCGTACTCCGAGTCCAGAAGCTCCGTGTCCTCCCGAAGTGGAAGGCGAACCCCCTGATCCCGGTAGACCTCGCCCGAAGGTAGTAAGTCATGGCCTCGGCGAAGAAAAGAAACAGGTAAGGAGCAAGGGGGCAGCCCTGACGTACTGATCTCTCCAAGCTAAAGCGCTCACCCATCCTGCCTCCAATGATGACCCTGCTAGACGCTGTCCTGTACAAAGCTGAGATACCCTGAATCCAAGCTGCCGGGAAACCTAGCCGCTCCAGAGTCCCCTCCAAAAAGGACCAGTCCACGCGATCGTAGGCCTTCTCAAAGTCGAGAAGTAGAATGGCAAGGTGTGATCCACTGTGCTGAGCCCACTCCGCCGCCTCTGAAAAGGTGAAGACATTATCCAGGATACTGCGATCCTGGACAAAGCCTGTCTGAGTGTCATGAATGAGGTCTGGGAGTAGAGGCCGAACTCTGGCACTGATCATCTTGGCGAGGATTTTGTAGGCGGTAGTAAGGAGAGTGATCGGATGCCACTGGCGGATCTCCTGTCTATCTCCTCCCTTCGGGATGAGGCAAATCAGTCCCGAAGAGAGGCTCTCTGGCATCTGACCGCTGCTGAAAATCCCCTGCAGAGCTGCAAGGAGGGGCTGATGGAGCTGGTCCCAGAAGGAGGTGAAGAATGCTCGGGGAAGCCCATCCTCTCCTGGGCATTTCTGTCCGTCGATAGCCATCAAGGCCTCCAGCATCTCATCCGAGGTAAACGGCGCCAACAACGTCGCCTGCATGCTAGGCTGGACCAGGGATGGAATGTGCCTCCACACCTCCTCACGGGCACGACTAGCACGAGGGGCAAGCGGCTCCTGCTGGAAGAGGGTCCTGTAGAAGTCAGTGGCCAACCCCAGGACCTCCCCCGGATCCGAACCGATGTGACCATCCGCTGTCCTGAGACTCCGAAGCTGATCACCTGCAGCTCTCTGGCCATGCGTCCTGAAGAACTCCCTGCACATCCGGTCACCCTTCCGGGCCAGAAGGAGAGAGAGGCGTGATAGGAAAACTCTGAGCGGCGCTGGAGTGTCTCCTCCAGGAGGGCTCTGGCTCGAAGGGCTTGGATCCGAAGCTCCTCCGAACCCGGGGAAGCCTGCTGGAGTCGCTGAATGGAGGCGAGGTCCCTCCGAAGAGCTCTCTCTCTACTCCACCAATCCTGTCGAACCTGTAGGGCAGCTAGCTGGCAGATCTGGCTGGACTCCTGCAGAGCCTGCGCAATTGAGTCCACCAAATCCGTGCACTCCCCCCAATCTCTGTCCCAAAGACTGCAAATACTGCTGCGCACGTCCTCCCTCGAGAAAATGGAGTCGGGAATCCTGCATGACCGGGGGGGAAGGGTCTGGGCTGCCGAATCTAATGAGAGGAGTAACCGGCGCATGGTCGGAAAGTGTCGTCCCTGGAACTATACCTGCCTGACCGCCTCTACTGATGGCCCAATCACTGATAGAATCTATCAAGCCTCTCCAGGAGTCTGCCTCCTTCCCTGCGGAAGCCCCAAGAGAAGTCCAGGCTCCCGTGCCAACGCCGGAAGGACGGGTCTCTCCAACTGTCCCTACCTCCTGTCGCGAAGATGAAGGAGTCCCAAGCTGACTGCTCTGCCTGAGCCAT
Source organism: Dipteris shenzhenensis (assembly GCF_047967505.1). Lineage (NCBI taxonomy): Eukaryota > Viridiplantae > Streptophyta > Polypodiopsida > Gleicheniales > Dipteridaceae > Dipteris > Dipteris shenzhenensis. The sequence continues at coordinate 33,926,419 of NC_141597.1, read as the reverse complement.
ACCTGTGAACTCCGGACCTCTGCCTTGCTGGTCCTCCAATGTCTCCAGATTGTTGAAGTCACCTCCAACAATCCAGGAATCCATGTCTGGAAGAATCCCTGTAAGTGTCCTCCAGAAGGTGGCTCTGCATCGGAGGTCTGTAGGAGCATAAATGTTGAGTATTCCAATTTTGGATTCCTCCAGATCCAGGCCTACCCAAAGGGCTCGGCCTGGGATCAACGTGCCATGACCGAAAACTCCCTGGGCTAACTGCTCGCACATGGAGGTACAGACACCCCCACTCCTCCCCTGTGCGCCGATCGAGGGCTCCCAGTAAGTGTAGGAACGTCCAGGGAGAACCTTCCCGCAGCTACGGGAATGAGCCGCAGAGAGCTTGTGCTCCTGGAGCAGAAGTACATCCAAACGACCAATCACTGCAGGCTGAAGTTCCTGTCGCAAAATGAGCTTCCTGGGACCACGGGTGCCAGAAGAGTGAAACCCGTTCACATTCCAGGATACGAGGTGTAGGCTCATGGAGAGGGATGGGGAGCTGCGAACAACTGTCTGCTCGCGGTCGAAGTCGATGAAGAATCAAACATGTCGGAGTGGAGGTGCTGCCGCTTATGAGAAGGTTTGGAGGGGGAGGCGGGGTCGTCCTGCCCGTCCTTCAACACCTTCAGCAAAGGCGAGAGGCCTTTGGTGCCATGAACAAATGCTTTCTCGAGCCAGCTCGAGATCTCTGAAGTGGTCATCCCATAGAAGGTTCGGAGTTTCTGATGGGACCAAGCTCTGACATCCTGGGGGAGAGGCCATGACAGGGTATAGGTCTGAGGATCACAATCAGTCGGAAGCGTTTGGCGGCGCAACGCCACCGCAGGCGTACATCGCCCTTGGACCACTGAGTCTCGAGAAGCTGCCCACCGGACGGGCCTATCCAGGAACAGACCTGGGCGTGTGTTTGCTCTCTGAGCGCCTCCCAAACCGAGTCGTCTGTCCAGGTCTCGGTGCCATCGCTGAGGAACGTGAAGGCGAAGCTAGGGCCATCCCTAGGGGCCAAGGCGACAATCTTCCCATCCGCCCCTTTGCGGAGCAGGAAGATGCTGATGTCGAGATAAGCCGGGAAGGTCCCAAGGTCGGCCACGTCCAAGTAGTCCCAGGGGCCAGATCTATAAAAGTCTCGAGGAAGCGCTCTCTCCTGAAGCTGAGACCCATCAGAGTCTGCCACTGAGGGGCTAGCGGCCATGGAAGCCTGCTCCAGTGGTGGTGTAGACTCCGGGTGTCCTGCCAGCGGGGGGGGAGGGGGAGGAGGCTGAGGGGTAGGCGACTCGGACTCCACGGAGGCGACTGGCGGAGAAAGTGGAGGAGGCGGAGCGGGGGCTGCCCTCGGCTGGGAAGCCGAAGGTGCAGCTAACACTGTAGAGGAGTCGAGGGGAACGGGGGGAGGGGGGGGATGGTGACGCCTATGGAGCTGGGGCTGAGAGGGAGGAGGAGGAGACTGAGGAGGAAGAGACGGGGGCTGAGGCTGCGGGTCGGGCGAAGGGAGGGGAAACTGGGGAAGGGACTGGGACTGAGTGGAAAGGGGCGGGGGAGCGGGAGAGAGGGGGATCTGAGGCTGTGAAGGGCGGGCTGCCGTCGACGAAGAAGCTCTCCCAGGTCCCTGGGGCGGCTGCCTGTCAGGTCTCTGGGGTGCTGCTGTCGGAAGGGTAACCTCTGCCTCCTTGCCTTTATCCGAGATCTTCTTGTTCTTTCCTCTTTTCCTTCTAACCTCGGTCCAACCACCCACTAACTCTGGACCGGGCTCCGACTGCCTCGGCTCCTCCTGATGTGGCTGTCCGGGGGGGGCGGGGGCGGAGGAGGCGGGGGCGGGGGGGGTCGAGATGAGCTGGCGAAGCGTGGGCAAGCAGCCGCCAAGTGCCCAAAGCCGTGGCACCTCAGGCACTGACCTGGCTGTCCGGTGACTATCATGCTCTGGGTGATGCTGCCGGCATCTGTCACAATCTCGATCACTGCAGGGAGGGTCGCAGGGTCTGCCACAGCCACGCGGACTCGGGGGGCTCCTGCCGTGGTCACCGCATCGGCGAAAGTGTCGTGCATAACCCATCCAAAATGGGAGCCCAAGTCCCTGACAATCGGCCGCAGCTCAGCAGCAAGCCCTGGAAAAACTAGTGTCACTGGGTGGCGAGGTATACGGAACCGAACATCAAAATCTGCTGCGCTGAATCCACGGTACCACGGGACTATCATGATAATCTTTCCATCCACCGATGTGGGGGAACCGGCAATCAGGTTGCTCGCAGCTTTCTCATTGGAGAGTTTGAGCCAGAAGATGCCCCTTCCCATAAGGGCCACCTCCTCAATATGGCCATCCTCTAGCAGGAGAGTGGACTGGAGCGAGGCCCTGATGGCTGATCTGGAGGGAGAGTGTCCAATGACTCTACCGTAAACAGAGGTACGGGCGAAGTCAATGGCAACCTCCTGAACACGAGATGATTGTTGCTCTGTCAGGATAACGCGGTAGGCATCTGGAGAGGGAGGGTCCGACTGGGCCTCCGGATCCGGGCAGGGGGCCGCCATACCGCCAAGACTAACTGCAAGCTTCCGATGAAGAACAGGCTGCCACCCCAAAAGGGGAGACGAAGCGGGAGGGTGGCGCCTGGGTGTGGAGGGGATGGTGGCGGAGGCGGAGGGTGGAGGCGGGGTGGAGAAGTGGAGCAGCAGGGCGGGCGAAGCGAAGTGAGGGGGCGGGGGGGGTCGGGGCGAGGCGGGGTGAAGGGTGCGGGGAAGGCGGGTGGCGCGGAAGGGCGGGGTTGGTGTGGCGGGGACGGAGGGGTGAAACGGAGGTCGGGGGAGCGGAGTGGAGGCGGGGGGGGCGGAATGGGCGAGTGGAGCGGAATGGAGGCGGGGGGGAGCGGAATGGAGGCGGGGGGGGCGGAATGGGCGGAGTGGCGGGCGGAGGCGCGGGGGACGGGGGGAGCGGGATGGGAGCCAGGAGAGCGAGGGGGTCGGGTGGGGTGAGCGAGGCGGGTGAGCGAGGGGGTCGGGTCGGGTGAGCGAGGGGGGCGGGTGAGCGAGGGGGGCGGGTGAGCGAGGGCGGGCGGGGGGTGAGGGCGGAGAGGCAAGGGGCGGGGGATGGGAGGCGGGCGAGCGAGGCGGCTAGGGATGGGAGGCGGGTGAGTGAGGCGGCGGGTGAGGGGGAGAGCGAGCGGGAGGCGAGGGCGGAGAGGCAGGGGGCGGGGGTGGTCGCGGCAGGGGGGGGGCTAGGGAGGGGAGGTAGCGATAGCGGTGGGGGGGAGGGAAGCTCACAGGAGCTACGGGCACGATTCGATAGTATCCTAGAATACTTTGGTGATACATAGATGCCGGCTAATGCTCTTGATAAGACTTCATTGGGTAGAGATCCTGATGCAGCCCGGTCTCGGGGAGGTACAAGTTGCATGCATGCAAAGAAGGATCTCTCCGTGGATGTTGATAGGATGGATCTCTCGATCTCTGATTTTGCCTAGAAGTTTGTCATGAAGAAGGGTTGGGTGGTAGTTCTATACAAGAAGGCCTTTTCCGTCTGAGGGTTGCTCACAATCCTCCCCTAATTTGGAAGAGAAGCAAGCTCGTCAATTTCTCAGCCTTCTTCTAAAGGCGGGCTCCAATCTTGGGCTGATATCTCGGTGGACGAGAGTACTATTGAGAAGAATGAAGTCCCAAAAGATGAAAACATGCATGATGCCAACTAAGGTAAGAGAATTTTTGAAGATAAGGTGCAACAGAAGAAACTGCTTATGGAAGTTAACTAAAAATTCTGCGATGACTCAGGTTGCTTCGAAAAGGATCAAGGCGGTTTCTTGGAACTGTTAAGGAGGTAATGAGAATCGTTTCCATTTCTTGTGTGATGCAGTTAAAGCCTTGGTCCATTAAGGTAAGTGAGAGGAATTTGGAGGGAGCTATGAGCATTTGTGTAGTCTCGTGGAACCTTCGTGGTTGTTGTGGAAAGGCAAAGCAGAAAAGGTGCGTCTCAGTCATTAGAAGTAGGTTCCTAGATGTGGTTTTGCTTCAGGAGTGTAAGTGTGGGGAGGATGAGGAATTATGGTTCTCTCTGCATTAGTTGGGCTTTTCAGTACTGGTCAATTGTCCCATGAGGGGCAGGGGGGCATTGTTGTTCTTGCCAAAGACAGACACTCGTTGTCCGAAGTTTTTCGTGATAGGAAGGGTGTCTTTTTCATCGCTGAGGTCAGGCTCTAGGTTTTCTTTTCATGTGGTCAATGTGTATGCATCAAATTTTGCAGGCTAGCGTTGTGTTGCATGGAGGGATCTAGTATGTCTATTGTTTGGATCCAAGTTGTTTGGGGGGGGCACTCGAATATGACAATTGGGGAGTTGAATTGATCCCATCCTGATAGATGCCTCTTGGAAAGTGAAAGAGGCTTGGGAGGATCTTTGCTTAGAGTAGGGGTTGATAGATTGTATTGAGCTTGATTCATCGGGGCTTGAGGGTTTTTCTTGGAATAATAAAAGGAAGGGGAGTGAGTTTCGGGCATGCAGGAAGCCTTTGTTTAAGGAAAATGATATTCTATACATGGGAATTTCGGATCATATACCTATGGTCTGGTCATTTGCTATACACCTTGCTGTGGGAAGGTCTTGGGATATTCCTTATTAGTTCGAGAATGCCCTGTTAGCATGCAAGGATTTTGTCAAGCAAGTCAAGATTCAGTGGATGAATGCCACGTTGGTTGTTGTAGACCTATGTGATAAATGGGATGCGGGCATTCGAGTTGTGCATTTACTGGCTAGAGAATGATCTTGAAGTCAAAAGAAAAGGTGACGGGAAAATCACTCTTGGTTTGGGTGAGAGAAGGCTTGGCCCAAGTGGTGGGATCATGCCCTAGGGACAATATGCTTTCCACACTCCTTGTTGAGGTGGAGGAAGCCCTCAAGGCGGTGGTGTTGGAATAGGGTTGGTCACCTCTCAACCTTTTGAGCCCCCATATGAGGTGTGCATTGGGGGGGTGGACCACATATTGATAGGATGGGTCATGGGGCAGGCTTTGGAAATGAGGCTGGATATGGGCAGCTTGCTTGGGCGAGTGGTAGTCGTCCACGTGGCCAAGCAGGGCCAGCAAAAGGCTTGGAAGTGTGTCCCTAGGGGGGGTTGTTTCAGTTGGCTATAATGCCCCCCTATTGGTCAGTTTTTTGGCAGGGGCCTGCAGCAATAGCCGCAGCAGTTGGGTCTTATCCAAGAGGTGAACTGGGCTGAATACCTAGGCTGAATACCTTCAGACAACAAGGTGGAAGGGATCTTTGGACGGTGAGTCTATATAAGCTTTGTGGAGCACGCGAGCTGAAAGATCTAGAGGTGTCAAGCATATAGTAGGAGAACATTTTGGTATTGTATTGTGTCCAGTTTTGTGGACGGACGGAAATATGTGTTGCTTCTATATCTGTCTCGGATGCATAGTCTGCACGTGGGCTCAGAGATCTAGAGGTGTCAAGCATATAGTAGGAGAACATTTTGGTATTGTATTGTGTTTGTGGACGGACGGAAAAATATGTGTTGCTTCTATATTTGTCTCGGATGCATACTCCATTTATTGGCCTGCACACACATCTATGTTGGTGAAGTACACACATGTTAATGAAGTTTGATTCCATAGTGAAACACTTTCATGTGGAATTCTTGGGCTCATCTATTAGTCTTCCGTTGGGATATCATCTAGTCGGATTTCATTTTCTAACATGGTATCAGAGCCTTGACGAAAGTTCTCGGGAAGTGGAGCTTGAGCTTGGAAGGCAAGGGCCTTGTTGAAGGACGACCTTGATTCATTGTTAAGAGGAATTAGCTTTGGTGTCTGAAGGATTGTACCTAGGCGGGAGGCTTAGGTTTTAGGCAGGTGTCTGAAGGATTGTACCCAGGTGGGAGGCTCAGGTTTAGGCAGGTGTACGACACTCTAAACTCTTTAACTCTTTAACTCTTTTAGTTCATTATCATGGCTCATATCCCAAATTTTGGTGAGACCTACAAGCTCGAAGGGACGAATTACCCGTTGTGGAAAATGAAGGTTCGGAGCCACTTAGTGTTGAGGGAGTCGGGGGGGATTGCGATGGGGATAGAGCTGTTGGCTCAGACCAGTGTGACTACCTTAGCTACACCGACAACAACAGTGCTGACATCAGCAGACTCTCTTTTAGTGAGATCATGGTAGATCCAGGATAGGGAAGCCTTGGCTATCATTGTGGGTACGACGGTAGATATGGTGCTTTCTCATATTCAGATGGCAAACTCTTTTTTCGAGGCTTAAACAACATTGAGGGATATGCATGAGCTCAACAACGAGGCGAGAATCTTGGACCTCGAGATGGAGCTGGAAGGCATGAGGATGGATGAAGGGGAATTAGGACAAGAACACATCACCAAGATGAAGGTGTTGTAGGATTAGCTGGTGGCAGTTGGCCAAAGGTTGCATGCTTTGGTTGGTTGAGGATACAGGATTGTCTAGTGATTGGATGCCATTCATTGCTTGAAGTTGACCAGGGAATTATAGGGTGGGCTGGACCGGGAGTCTGCGGGCATTGGTTTGCCTGTGGTGCAGCTTCCCAAAGACCTTTGTAATCAGCCGCATGGCTTCAAATGAATGTTAAACAGATACCGCAAGGGGTGCCAACGTTTGGGGCCAATCGGTGTCCTTGTTTTTGAGTAGGAGCGCTCTAGCTCCCCTGTGATTTATTATGTGGTGCATATTTATTTGCCAATTTGCTGTGTATGCTGTAATTAAGTGGATCCTACCACCCTTTACGTTGTCGAGGCTGGTTTCAGTGGTTTCATTGCCGGGATCCACCTAACTTCTTCAAGAGGGGAGCCTGTGGTTGGCTTGGTGCAAGTCTAGCAAACTAGGTGAAGAAGACAACATACTATTCAGTAAATATGTCTCAATGGGAGAGATCTTTGAGCCTTAAGAGGAAGAGGAAGAGCGGATGTCTCAGTCTCTTGATGATGACCAGGGTGCAAGAGAGGAGTCCCAGCATCTTGGGATCATCTATTAGTCTTCTGCTGCTGGATATCCTCTGGTGGGATTTCATTTTCTAACAGGTGGAACTCAAGAAAGCTGAGCAGGCCCGCATTCAGAGTAGGCAGTTGTGGTTAGAAGTGACGATTGTCTATCTAACTCTTTTTCCTATCAGTAAAGAGGAAGGTGTAGAGAGAGTTTGTGGACAGAATTCAAGATGCTAATGGCAATCTTGTGACAGAGTTCTGGCACATTGCAAAGGTGTTCAGGACGAAATTATGGGAGGGAAGTTTATCTTGAAGTTAATCGATTGATGAATTATGGAATGCTCTGTCTCTCATGGAGAAGAAGCGTTCTCGCAAATGGGCTAACTTTGGAATTTTTTGTTGCCCTCTAGAATCTTCTCAAGTTTGATTTGGTAAATATGGTTAATTGTGCTGTCCAAAGGGGTTTCCTCTCAGCAGATGTAATTACAGGTTTGGTTAAGCTCTTTTCTAAACATCAAAACAGGTTGAGAGTCGAGGATTGGAGGCCTATAACTATGTTGAATACCTCGTATAAGGTCATAGCCAATGCCTTGGCGTTGAGAATACAGGGTATTTGCATGTGGCTGGTAGACAGAGAACAAACTGGGTTCATGAAAGGAAGAGGGATATAATTGAGAATATCCTTAATGTCTCCATAGCTCTGACTTATGTTTGTACTTCAGGGCAGAAATGCATTTTGTTTGGTTTTGATTTTGATAAAGCATACGAACAGGTACATTGGGATTTTATCAGTGTAGTATTGGATCATCTGGGTTTTGGGTCTGTGTTGGGGAAGATGGTATACTCCTTGTTTGGGAATGCTTCAGTGATTCTATGCTTAATGGTGGCGTGGTGGGAAGGTTTGACATGAGATGTTCTGTGCATCAAGGTTGTGCACTGGCTCCGTTCTTATTTGCACTCTGCACAGTTCCTTTGATCAATTTGCTATAGCATGGAATCAAGTGTGGTTTGGTTAAGGGAGTTGTTCTACCCTTGGGTAACCAAATGTGCTTTTAGCACTTTGCTGATGACATAATGGCCTTAGCCGAGGAGTTGCAGGAGAATGTGGAGAGGCTATTTGAAGTTATGTAGGTGTTCTGTGATGCTTTAGGATCTGTGTGTAGTTGGAATAAGACCTTTTCTTTAAGAACCACTTTGGATCCGATGCCTAGATGGTTTGCCAGTCAGATGGATTCAATGGTGTGAAATTGTGCGATACTTAGGGGCACCCTTGGGTTTGGGTATTTCTCTGTGACAAAGATTTGACTGGTTTCTAGAGCAAGTTGAGCAAAAAATTCAACGGTGGAATGCAAGGGTCCTAGTCATCTAGCATGTCCTTGTTGCTACAACAATCTATGTGGCGTCGGTGTGGAATTTTAAACCCTGTCATGGGCAAGAGGTTGGTAAACTTTTATGTGCTTTCCTATGGGCAGAAGAGTGTGGTGTGAGAAGGCTTCACTATGTCCCCTGGGAGCACCTAAGCTTCAGAGAGGTTTGGGGTTGCCAAATATTGAATTGCGGAATCTCTTTGTACTTTGTAAATGGTTACGCTGTTTGCTTGAGGGCTCGGCCCCTTGGATTGATATTATATTGAGCTGGGAACCGAGGAGGGTGGTGCAGTGGAGCATGAGACTCAGAAAGATCACGGCCAGGATAATGTATAGGGAGTTTCTTGCTTGCTGGGTTAAGATTGAGGATTTTAATTCTAAGTGGGATGGTGTGGAATGAATTGGTGGAAAGCACCTTGTCGTGATATTTGGAAGCCACGGATGCTTGGCAAGGTGAGTCTATTACTTAGGAAGATTTTACATAAATGGGTTCCTGTGTGTGGGAGGATAGCCAAATGAGACTATCCGGTGGTGAGAGAGGTGTGGACTCACTTGGAAGGTGCTATTTGGCGATTGGGGTTGATGGCGTCTTTCTCCTTAAGGGCAAAATGGAAAATGGCACTCTTAGGTGAGACAAATAGCCTCCCATCGACTCTGGTTTGTTGCTGGCCGCTCTTGAGGGCAGAGGTCCTGTTGGCCATGTGGCTGGTTGGCAATTCGATGGTGTTCCGTCAGTCTGTTCCATTTCGAATCTGTGGGCAGGTAATTTGGAGCGGAGGGAGGTGAAGACTTTACTTTTGGGTTTGGGCACAGTTGTGTTGAGGTGGGATTCACTTTTGGGTTCTTGTTTGTTTGATGTACTCTCAATGTTTTAGGTCCTCTTTTACTGCTTAGCAGTGTCACCCATGCAATATAAGCCGGCAGTTTAAAAAAAAAAAAAAGGGAGCAGGATTTTGTTTTCCAAGCAAGAGTAGAAAAACAGTGATGTGCATTAAGAGTGGTGAGCCACGAAGACATACCATGAAATGTCTGGTAGTATGTGGTGTAGCATCTGGCTGACTAGAGCAGGCTAGTTGATTGATCAGTGGCTGACTAGCCAGCTGTGGGCTGACAGACTGACCAGCGGCAGCTTGCTAGATGGCTGAATGCCACGTTGAGCAGGTCATGCTGTGTTGGAATAGGTGTTGCAATGCGTAGCATTTGTGGATTATGGTGTACTCAAGTCTTGCATGAGATTTTTGTGGTTGCTGTGTGTCTAAATCTTGGAAAATGGACAAAGTGGTTAGCAAGTTGCGCCATCTAAATAATAAAACACACTTTTATATGTGTCTTTCCGAATGGTCTGCCGATGTGGTCAACTAGACTCTTTTGAGGTTTCAATCTAGTCTTATGCGGAATCTTTTTTTTTTGGTTGGGGTTGGGGGGGCTTTCCTCAATTTAACACATGATTTCCTTGTAAGTTCCCAATGATCCCTTGAAGTATAGTATTTGTCCATTTTTGAAAGGTAAATTGCAAAGACTTCTTGAAGATATCTGATATACCTTGATTCATGAGATTAATCTTTTTAGTGTAATTTTGTGACAGATTGAAGAATGGGGGCTTGTCGAAGGTGGCCATGATATTGATGTGGCAGACTTGCGGAGCAGGGTTGCTGCTGCCTCTGTGTATCTAAGGCTCTTGTGACACGGAAGACAGCACCAGAAGCTTAGCAGTTATCATGATGGCTTTATGAATCTTTAGAGATCGTTTGATACTTTCTGTGATCCTCACATGTATGCACATATTTGAAGAGGATCTGATGATGTGAAGGTGAAGAGTCCCATGGACCTGCCAGCTGTTTATTATGCCATTACAGACTTGCAATAAAAGGTATCTGGTTAATACGAAGGGATCCTTTCATGTAAAGACGTATTTGAAGAGGATCCGATGATGTAAAAGATGCAGTGTCTTCCAGATTTGCCAGCTTCTCAGTATGCTCATTACAATTACAAACTTGCAATGGAAACTACTTTTAAATCCTTATCTTCAATGGAGGCAAAAGGATGTCATTACATTGAAGTAACTGTGCTCTCCACTTTCTGATACCTCTCAATACTGGTTTTCGGCATGATTAGCTTTTTGGAGTTCTCAATATCAGAATGTAGCTTTTTCTTCTAGTTTAAGGTTAACAGTCTTGGGGTGTTTAGTCTTGGAGTTAAACTTGCTGATATTGTGCTAATCCTTTCTAGATGTACCGATCCATTACCTTATCAGCTATTATAAAAAAAGGTTTTTTGATAAGGAAATATTTTTTCTTCACAATTCGGCTGTAGCTTGGATGAAGAGACGGTAGAATAATTTTTGATCAACATTCCTTTAGTCCTAGCCTCAGTCACTGTTGAATATCTACTTCACCTCTAATACCCAGTACCAAAACCAAATAGATGCTTGATGTACTGGTGTGTTGATGTGTTTGTATGCATGAGAGAGTAGGGAGAAACCAGAGAGTAAGATATTGGAAGAGAAGAGGAAGGGAGGAGAGAAAGATATTGGAAGAGAAGAGGAAGGGAGGAGAGAGAGTAGATAGAGTTGAGTTGTACATGGTCCTCCCACATCTTCCTTATCAGCCCTCTTTTGCTTATAGAGCTAGCCCCATTAACTTCACCTATCGCCTATTCAGCCATTCCCTTAAAGCTACAAGCTGTGGCTGTGCTGAAAAGGGAACATGTCAATCCGTGCAGGCTAGCCGTAAATTTGGCAAATGTGGAGGTGCTGTAGGGTCGTCTTGTTATAGAGACTCTTCATCAGTGACCCCTCCATTTGATGGAGATGTCTGTCGCCATATTATTGGACATGCGAATGCCACCTTATGGAGGTGTCAACTTGGTTGCAGTCTGTTGATATCGCTATAATTCTCTCTATCTGTAGCAGTAGCGAGTCCATCGTACTTGTGATGGGGTTTATGGGTTGAAACCTTGTAAATGATTACCATGATGTTAAAACTTGCTTGTAGAGAATGAGTTTGGGCATACACTTGGATTCATATAGATTTATTTCGTTTGCTTTATTTATGGCTTGCAATTAAATGCAAACACAAGTTGTGCTTTGTTGATATCACTAAGATTTTTTCTATTTGTAGTGGTGCAAGCTTTTTAACCTAAAAATAGTAGTTTGGGAGAGACTAAAGTGAAATCCATGTCTTCACGGGCAATTGTAGATTGGGTGAAGAATGCGGGCTACTTTTTGATTAGCCTTTTCCTTAGTGCTAGCCTTTGTATGGTTGAGGTTGCCTTTCACCTTTGGAGTGTTGACAGAAACTGAGCTTGAAGATCTTCACATAAATGTATGATTATGTATGTTTTTGTGTTACCAAATGTTTATATTATGGTACACCATTGATTGTGTTGTGTTGATGAGGTTGGCGAGGATGTTATAGTGTCTGGGCTTGCTAGGCAATGGGTATGCTTTGACCCTCGTGGGTGATTATCATGAGGTCGAAATTGTAGTATTTGTTTTGGTTTTGGGCATGCTCTTGAATCAACGATATGCATGTGTTTTGTTGTATTATTGAAGATGCAAGTTTCAACTTGCTAAAGCCGTTGTCACCGTTGAGTCTATCGTTTGCTTTCAAAATGTTGAAAGATGTCAGAATTGTGTAGAACAGCATACGCCCAATCTATATTCAGTTTATTCCAATTAAGATTAATTTGACACAAATAAGACTTGATTGCATATATACTACATGAAAACTATACATTCCATAGGTTTAAGTACACATCATCATCATCATGATTAGTACGAAGAAATTATATTGAGGCTTGATAGGATTCATTATCCACTAATCCTAGGAAGATTGACTCTTGCAGGCATAATGTCTAACAGCCTTCCTCACTCAGGAACTTGATTGATGAAATTGAATTATAGGAATTTGGTAGTCTAGATGCAATTACAAGTCTTTTCTATGAACAACAATAGAAATCTAAAATAAGTTTTCTAGAAAAGTGTCCAAAGCTTCTAGCACCTAGAGAGTGATAGAATGTAGGGAGAGAGTGCTCAAGTTGGAGGGTAGCTCACAAGGTAGAGGGAGATATGAAAATGGAGGACCACATTGGTGGCCTTTACCCTTCAATTCAGCGTGGAGCATTGTTATTTGAAGGGGGGACGTGCACACTTGACATGTGCAATTTAAGGGAAACTAATCCCATATGCAATTGTGAGGTATAGTGACCTATGGATATATTGGCCATTGGTTGCCTTATATGTTACTTTTTGGAGGATTGTGGAGGTGGCGTAGCTAGGAGGTGGGGGATTGGAACCCCTCGCCCTCAGTGACGTGCATGCTTGACATGTGCAATTGAAGGGAAACTAATCCCATATGCAATTGTGAGGTATAGTGACCTATGGATATATTAGCCATTGGTTGCCTTATATGTTACTTTTTGGAGGATTGTGGAGGTGGCGTAACTAGGAGGTGGGGGATTGGAACCCCTCGCACTCAGTGTTCTCCAGTCGCCACTTGGTACCTCATCATGATGTCATAATAGAGATTCTTTGTGGATTGAGCATCGGCGGTTGTCATGTGCATGATACATGGTGGTGCCGGCTATTTCTAGACCTTGTGTTGTGGAGGTGTCAAAATCCATGGCAAGCGGCATTGAAGTATGACGTGGTATTTGTGTTGGCGATGACGGCTCTTGACTAGTTGCTTCCTCGTGGACTTTGGCAGCATCTACATGTGGCGGTTGATCTTTGGTTGGTTGGTGCGGACTTTGGGGCAGCTTTAGTTTGTTGACGCTCATGCGGTTTGTCTCTCGTTGCCTTGGTTTGGTTGGCCTAGCATTGATTTGGTTGTGGGTCGCCTTTGGTTTGATTAGTTGTACTTTGGGGTTTGTCCATAGGGGGTGTTGGAGGTGGTGGCCTCCACCCTTCGATTGGTTGTGGAGCATGGTCATTTGAAGGGGAAACATGTGTGCTTAACTGTGTACTAGTAGGGAAACTAATCCCATATGCAGTTTTGAGTTCTAGTGACCCTTGGATATAGGGCATTTGTGGCCCTCCAGAGTCATCTCCTCTCGGGACTTTTTTTGGGGGGGGGTTGGAGTTGGCGTGGCTAGGAGGTAGACCCCCCACACTCAGCACTCTTGAGTTGTCGGTTGGCAGCTCTTAGAGAAAACCATGGCTTGTAGACAACAAAACTTAGGCTTGCTACCAAAATCTTGAGAGTCTTGAAGCTTGTATGAAGAGCCTTGGCCGTATAAGAAGAGGTTTACTAGAAAAAGTCGATGTTTTAGTGACTAAACCAAGGTTTGAAAATAAGACTAAACATTTTCTTCGCTAATATTTTCTTTGCAATGACCCCTATTTATATGTGAGAAGGGCCATCTAATAGAGCTTAGTATTAGGGTTTAGGTAATAGATATTAGGGTTAAGGTTTAGTGCATGTCCCTCTATACACACTATGCATGTTTGAAAATGAGAAGATTTGCATTTTTTGTAACTACACATCATGCATGTTTGGAAATGAGAAGATGTGAATGTCGCACCATACAAATGATGTGTGATCTTTATAGAACTTTCCAATTTTAAGGAACTTAATCATTGAAATGTCTTTGTAAAATTTTGTGACTTCAACAACATATACTTACGACAACTCAGGTATCATACATATACCTATGACACTCACGTATCATACATAATCAAAATTAAGCAAATGTGCATGATGCACCATACAAATGATGTTTGAAATTTTGAAACTTTGCAATTATAGAGGTCATACTCATCGAAATGTCTTTGCAAATTTTCGTGATGATTGGCAACATACATGCATGGTATAAGCATATCAATGCACAATTTTTTGGTAATTATGCACTGTGCATGCTTAAAATTGGGAGGATGTGCACATCACACCATACAAATGATGTTAGAATATTATGAAACTTTGCAAGTGTAAAAGAAATACTCATTCAAATGTCTCTACAACTTTTCTTAAGTATCAAACACATAGAGGTATGATATAAGGATATCGATGCACATATTTTTGTTACGCACCGTGCGTGTTTGGAAATGAGAAGAAGTGCACGTCCCACCATAGAAATGATGTATGGTCCTTATGGAGCTTTTTCAACCTAAGGTCCTTATTTATTGAAGGGTCTTTGCAAAGTTTCGTGACCATCAACAACATACACATATGGTATAAGCATACCGATGCGCAACTTTTTGGTACTTACTCACTTTGTATGTTTTAATTGAGAAGACGTCCATGTCCCACTATACAAATGATGTATGATACTTATAAAACTTTGCAAACTTTAGGGATTATTCATCAAAAGGGCAGATGATCGAAAGATCGATCAATTGGAGCACACTCTTGCTTGAAGATCTGTCGTTGACTTGTGTCCATCCTATCGGTCAATTGAGTGAACATCAGTTGTTGACTTATGGCTATCATCTCCTCTATCGATCGATTGATTGATGGACCACGATTTGTGCGGTTTCTTAACTCCCAAATTTACAAAACTTCAATCATTTCTACATTTGCTACATCCAACCGCCGCCTTTATAGCACTTGCATTGGAGCAACAACTAATTGCAGAATTAATCCTTTTTGTGAATCTAAGTCTGTAAATCTGTTGTTCTAGTGGCAGCTGCTAGAGCAGGAAGATACGTGCCCTTGCATTGCAATTAACACTCTTCCTTGACCATCCATCGCTCACGATTACCATAGAAGTTCCTCTCAGTTGTTTCTCAGACAATCCACCTATCATCCTTGTTCATTTAAGGAGGCCACTAGCAAGTTGCTCGCCTATGATAAAAGTCAAGAAGAGTGATTTCACGATCCATCAGCAACATATACCTATGGTATAGGCCTATGCAAAGTTTCATGACTATCAGCAACATATACTTATGGTATAGGCCTATCGATGCATAATTATTGACACATGCAACGTACATGATCAAAATTGAGAAAAGGTGCATGTCATACTGTACAAATTTTATGTAAAAGTTATGAAAATTTGCAAGTCTAAATGCCATACTCATTGAAAGGCTGTTGCAAGATTTCTTACCTATATCGAACATATAGAGGTATGGTACAAGTATACTGGTGCACAATTTTTTTAAATACACACCATGCATGTTTTGAAAATGCGAAATTGTGCATGCAAATCATGTATATCCTTATCAAATTTTGCAAGCATAAGGACCGTACTCATTGAAAAGTCAGGTCTAGATCGTGTGTCTAAGAACAAAAATAAACCTACATTGTGCCTAATCAAAACAACACGATCCATAGTAGGATGGATGGCCCTCACCTTTACCATCTGACTAAGGACCTTGAACTTCATAACTTAACTTTCCATCTGGTGATAATTGCTAATGGAAGACCAAAATTATCTGAGCCACTCTGTTGATGTAGTGGCCAATTGAAGCCACCCCCCCACCAGAAGCTCCTCTGGTTCCATCCTTGCAGCCAAAATTGGGCCCTAGTCGCACATGTTGGATTTAGGGCTTACAAGGGGTTTTTTCCTCTATAAATCATGCACATGGAAAATAAACCTCAATGGCCTCCTGGAGTTGATATTTTTAACAGTTGATTTTTCTTATGTGAGAAAATCATAATCCTAACTTTTTCTCCTATTGGCTGAATAAAATCCCCAAACTTGATTTTGTCCCCTATGTGAGAAAACCCTAAACATAAATTTGTCCCCAACTTGAGTGTCAAGGGCAAGTGGGTTGGGGTGTGGGAGTGGAGAGTTCAATTTATTCAATTTCAACTGGTAGGGAATAAAAAATAGATGTTAGGATCTAGGAAGAAAAACCCAACAAATTTTCTTTCTTTTAAACCCAGGTATCCTATAGGCATACCGGGCAAATGTATGAATTTTTAGCCCAAAATATGCTCCGGAAACATGATATCTAACAGCGTGCGACCAGGGGTGCGACCAGGGCCTACTTTTTGCAAAACTGGGCCCTAGTCGCACGATGTTAGGATTTAGGGCTTATAGGGCATATTTTGGGCTGACAATGCATACGCCTACCTAGTATACTTGCAAGATAACCTAGGTTTAAAAGAAATTTTTTTGTTGTGTTTTTCCTATATCCTAAACCCTATTTTTTATTCCCTGCTAGTTGAAGACACAACATGGATTTTCCTTGTTAAAATGGCACTAGAATTATATAGATGATATTGAATCACATGATGAAGTTGGCAAAGCTACATACCTTTTCTCCTTCATCGTGAAGGTGTCAACTATAGTGTCTGGTTAGAATCCCTTTTGTGGTTGGTCTTGAACTTCATGTTGGCTTGAGGTGCTAGCTTCTTCATCTCTCTCTCGAACAATGCCCTCTGCAAATTCATAAACTGCTCATCAGACATGTCATACTTTGGTGTAGCATCCTCGATTGTGTTCGTTGGATTGCCTCCATATTGGTGAGGCTTGAGTCATCGAAGCGTGCAATCTCATCGATTGCTGGATCTGTCCGGAGCATCAAAGTTAATGACATCATCAAAGGTTTTATTCAAGAGCCAACATAGCACCTCATCCTCTTGAAGACCGGTTTCTTCCATCACTTCCAATAGGGTAAAGTATTCCTCATCCTCAATCCTGATTGGATCAACCGAAGCGAGGTGTTGCTTGGTTGCTGCCTCATTTGGATTATAGGTGGAGGATGGATATGCACAAGTCAGGTATGATGATAAGATGACCTTGCTCTCAACTTGCTCCTCAGCTAGGTTAATAGTTGCTCCTCAGGTTCTATGTCTAGGTTTATGTCATCTCCTCCACCACTTGTTGATGGACTTGCTCCACCACTTGTGGATGCAAAAGGACCCTCGGGCTATTCGTCAACATCCTCATCAAACTTGCTAGTCCCAAGGAGAACGGTAAGGGATGCATCTCTCTTGATCAAATGAATTTGCGGAAGATGAATCATCCCCGATGGGAATAGCATACTCACGGAGAGAGACATGGACATTATCCATGGCCCTACATAGTGTCTTCTTGAAGTTAGCACTCTGGTCAAAAGAGCTCAAAATATCCAATGAAACCCATTGGTGAGGGGAGTCAGAAATCACGACAAATTGCCCATGGACAAGTCTTTAAAAAAATTGAAGAGGGATTATCAGCATCAGCAAGAAGGAGAGCTCTCAAATGCAACTCAAGATGGAATGTGTTGAAGAAGATAGGCTAAACCTGATCAGTTGATGAAATCCACTGGTTAAACACCTCTCTAGGGGAAGCCATGATGCAAGAGGATGCTCAAGAAAATGAAAGAGTAGGCTATGAAAAGCAGGATTACTCAAGAGTGGGAAAATGACCTTAGAAGTGTACTTTATAAAAGGGCATGCCCTTAAAATGGTTTTCAATTAAAATATTTTTATATTTATTGGTTTTACTTTGGAAAGTCTCTCTCTCTCTCTCTCTCTCTCTCTCTCTCTCTCTTCCCCTCTCCCTCTCCATCTTTCCCTTCCTTTGTCTCTCCCCTCCCTCTGCCTCAGCCCACAGCGGCTTATATGCATTTTGATCTATAATTGTACTTTGTCCCATAGACTCGTAAGGTTTTCCAAGGACATTAATATTTCTTTCTTTCTTTCTTCCTTTCCATCCCTTTGTGTCCCTCTTTGCTCTCTCTCTCTCTCTCTCTCTCTCCCCCCCTCCCTCTCTCTCTATCTATTTCCCTCCCTTTATGTCCCTATTCTCTCTCTCTCTCTCTCTCTCTCTCTCTCTCTCTCTCTCTCTCTTTGTGTGTGTGTGTGTGGAACCCGATGATCATCTTGTTGCCTCATTTCCCTTAGCTATCTATGGCATGGACATCGGACACCGGATTTTACAATACATTTTTTGTATTTTGTTAGTGACTCCACCTTTGGTCAGTTGTATCTAGGATCTGTATGATAAGTGTCAAAATAAAAAAATGATTCCAATAGTAAATGCGTAAACCATTTATGCAAAATAGATATAAAGGTTAGTAAAAACTAAGACGGATTAAAAAATGACTAGGGATTTTCCATGCTAAAGAATTATCCAATGGATGTGAATTAATTGTATGGCACTAGCCCGACCAAAGGCTAGCTGGGAAATCAAAGTGTGTGTTTAGATTAAAAAGTCCCATCAATAATTGAGCCATACAATTAATTCCATCAATTGGATAAAAAGTTTTCTTGTTAAGGGAAATATATAAGAAAAAAATGTTTAAGACATCTAAATTGAAAAATGCAATAACCAAAGTTTGCAAAAAATTTCACCAAAATTAAGAATTTTCAATAATATTGAGTTTGACAAACACGGTATTGAAAAAAGATGTCGAATCCTCAAGCAGTCCACGTTCCGAGGTCAGGGTCCACTTACCTGCGACCATCCAAACAAACTAGATGTTATAACATCATAGTTACGATTGGGTAGATAGGTAATGTCTGTTTTCCCCGGCTTGTTATCGCTTTACCTAGGAATATAGACAACCATATGGATTCTTAGATTATATATATATATATATATGGACTAAGGAGCGAATAAGTTCATGGGTTGAGAAGGGATTAGTGAAGGTATGGGAGGATTAGTGTGCTTGGTGCATGGGTTGATTAAAAAGATAGTGTAAAGGAGAGATTTCACGGGGGGTTACTTAAAAGAAGAAGTATACATGTGTGTATGTGTATGTGTGTGTGTGAAGAAATAAATGTTTATGTGAGATACATTTACTAATCATTTGTGTGTGTGTGTGTGGAACTTGATGATTATCTTGTTGCCTCATTTCCCTTAGCTATCTATGACATGGACATTTGACACTAGATTTTACAATACATTTTTTGTATTTTGTTAGTGACTCCACCCTTTGGATCAGTTGTATCTAGGGCTTTTTTTAGTCTCCTAGTCTCTCGAAGACCTTAATAAACTTTCTTTTTTTCTCTTTCTCAATTTAGAGGTGCAAATGAATAAATGCAATCTTAACTTTCTCTCTCTCTCTCTCTCTCTCTGTCTGTTTGTCTATCTCTCTCTCTCTCTCTCCATATTCCTCTTTCTGTCCCCCTCTCTATCTTCATCTTTCCCTCCCCCTCCCTCTGTCTCTTTTCCCTCCCTTTGTGTCCCTGACTACTCTCTCTCTCTCTCTCTCTCTCTCTCTCTCTCTCTCTCTCTCTCTCTCTCTCCATATCCGTCTTTCTGTCCCCCTCTCTATCTCTGTCTTTCCCTCCCCCTCCCTCTATCTCTTTTCCCACCCTTTGTGTCCCTGACTACTCTCTCTCTCTCTTACTCTATCAATGCCCTTATTACACTCTTAACTCCCCCCCCAACTCTCTCTCTCTCTCTCTCTCTCTCTCTCTCAGTCTCTTTTGCACACTCTTAATTTCTAACTGTCTCTCTCACTCTCTCCCTCTCTTATTCTCTCTCTCTCTCTCTCTCTCTTGCATAATACAGATATACAAATATCCACATAGAGTTAAATTTACAACTATTTATCACTTTATCATTCATAGACCATAGAGAGCCATCAATCTAGAGGCACAAACTAATAAATACAACCTTAATAATAAATTAAACAACACTTTGTATTATTTATGAATTTTGTTCATACATGTAACAATGCCTCATGGCCAAGTGTATCATTGAAGCACTAAGGACCCAAGCAGCTGGATATTATGAAATCCCCACCATCATGTCTCCAATATCTCTAGAGTACGGGGGGGCAACAATTCTTACAAAGGACACTTGTCTCATCCCTATATCTAACTTTGTAATTATCAAGTATAAAATAATAGTCCTGGGGAGGGCTTGTTGTTGGCAACTACAATTCTTCCAAGATGAATTGCATGGTCCACTCCTCTTCCAATTCCAACATTATATCAGGATGTCCTTGCCGAAAAATTAATACCTCAACAATGGGATTGTGAGTCCCACCACGCAGATCATAATCCATTGCTTCCCATTGTAGTTTCTTCTAAATAAACCTTCTATATGTGAAAGTCATGCATAGATTTTGCCTTCCAATGAAATACCCACAAAATTTGGGATCTATTTTTACATACTATCTTGAGCATTTTTTATACAAACAAAAATTGTAAGATGTGTTCACTGAAATCTCACATCTGAAGTGTCCAATCGACACTGTACCAAACATGTTATTGTTGTCCATCCATTATCAAATAGCTCAGACAGCCAGTCCAATTCTAAGCTCTTGCAAGTGTAAGTAATCTTTGTTTTCGTTAATTGCCTACAACTTGCAAAGAAATCAACAAAGCATGGAAATGGAAGAAACCAGCTTAACCTAGCATTTCTTCCACCAGTAGTTGGATTCATAGCATTTCTCACATCATTAAACATTCTATTCCTATATGATTCACTTATCTCCATGCTTGGAAACGACCATTATGGATTGTCAAAAGAAGGCAAGGGAAGAGATTCTAATCTACCATATTGGCCTTTCTAATCTAGCACAATAAGCATTGAGTCATAGAAGAAGATCCCGTCCTTTTTTAATTCTAATGCTGTACGAACTTCATATTGAAGACTCCTGATCTTAGCATGGAGGACATGCAACACCCTAGTTACACATGTTGCGGGCTCCCACTCTTTATAAGCAGATGGATATAAATCTGTAAAACAAATATAAGGCATAAGACAATTGTGTTAAATTCCCCAAATAAATGCAAATACTCTAAAATGCAAATGAAGTACTAATACAATTTGAAAAAATTACAATTGGGCCTATGATATGGAAGGCCTGCATTCGGATGCATGTATATGTTGCATGGGTAAAGACATGCTGAATATATACCTGTGTCACCGTGTTATTGCCAAGAAATCCTTCCCTTCAAATGTTTGGAGATGTCCATTGCATCCTTCCAACCCACTTTATAGCACCCATGATTAGTGGGTTGCATTGTGATTCAAGAATATTTCCTATAGAGCTGAGGAATCCATTCCCCATGCTCATCCTTAACATTCTTCAATACAACAGACTATAAACTACTTTAATATCTATCATTTTCTACTTCCATAGTTTCTTCCCCTGTACCATATGATTAAAATTAGCTCTTTCAACCTCTTTCTACTTCCATATACCCTCAAAATGTTTATCTTCTTTCTCTCTTTCTCTGTCCATCTCTCTCTCTCTCTCTCTCTCTCTCTAACTAAGCCTCTCACACAAACAAGCAAAAAATTATTTCAAAATACATAGAATACTTCTCTCTCTCTGTCTCAAACAAACAACAAATTATTTTGAAATAATTAGTTTAACATATGCTCTCTTCCTGTGCTATTTCTCCCTAGCCCCTCACACAAACAAACAAAACATCATCAAAGATCATATATATATCTCTCTATCTCCCTCCCAAAACTTGTTGATTAGTTTAGGATCTCTTTTTCTTCCTTCCTTCTCAAATACTTCTAAAACATAGTAGTTTGAAATACAATTTCTATCTATCTCCCTCACTCATCCCCTCAAACAAAAAAAACATAGCAATTTGTGTTATAATCTCTTTCTCTCTCTCTCTCTCTCTCTCTCTCTATCCCACCTAAACTAGTGAAGAAACAAACATAAAAAATAGTCTTATTGTTTTAAATATCATCTACCTCAATCTCTCCCTCCTCCTTGCCTTTTGTAACAAACATATAAACAAACTATGAGATAAAAGCATATCTACTTACTACAGACAAAACTTTCAAAGTGAATTCACTTTGTTACCTCGAAATTATGTATTTGTTCTTCTAGAGTTGACTCTCTGTACTCCAAAATGGTAGAGAAAGAGAAAAAAATGATAGAACGCCCATTTGTCTCTCCATCCAGGTCACAACTTTGGTTTCTAAGAGAGAATGCAATAAGTAGAGAATAAATGGAAGAGAAGAGGGACAAATAGAGCTTGGGTAGAAGTTTCGTTGATAGATTTTTGCAAGTGGAAGAAAAACGTGAGCAAAGAGGAGAGAGAATGAATAATCAAGAGTTGAATGAAGATAGTTTGAAACCAACTGCTACAAAATGGCGGGAATGGATGTTTGAAATGTTTTGGAAGAGAGAGAATAACGAGAGAGTTCATTAGGAAGTCAAACTTTGGGCCAAATGGATGAAGCAAATGGAAAACGTGAGCATAGTTCTAGCTAGGGGATAGTTTGCGATGGGAGGAAAACAAGGAGGCCTGACATGGTCAAGGCAGGCCTACCAAAGGCAATTTTTTATTGTGAAGCACTTATGACATTTTTTGGGGTATTTTGAAAAAAAGTGGAATTTCCCTTAGATTTGGGGAGTCTCTGTTATGAAGAAGTCCACATGGCATAATCTCCTTCATGGATCCCATATTCCCTTATCCAAGTCTTTAATATTTTAGTGATTCTCCAAAGGCCCCCTTTTTTAGTCCAAAATTTTTGTAATGCTTGCATCAAATGCAACCAACTATTTGTTGGTGTTATAATTGAAATGGAAGCCTTGTAGGGGACTTGTCCAAATTTGGTAAGGGGAGAATCATGGATTTTGAAGTCACTCCTAGCAATAAGATAGTCAATCGTATTTATATTTTAGCATATTTTCATGTATACTGATATATACGTGCATTCAGATGAAGCCCTTCCACATCATAGGCCCAATCATAAGTACTTGATGGTGTGCTTAAGGGGAGTCAAGTTGAATTGTTTTTACATTTGGTTGGAGACACTGACAAAAATTTCTTATCCCTCATATTGTTTCACAGATTTGTATCCCTCTACTTATGTAGAGTGAGAACCTACAACCTGCTTAACTAGGGTGTTCCATGTCATCCATTCTGAGATCAATACACTTTAGTGTGAAGGTCACATGTTATTAGAGTTCAAGAAGGATGGGACCTTTTTTAATGACTAAATGTTCATCTTATCTGATGAAGAAGGTTAGTACGGAACATTATAATATCTTTCATTGCCTTCTTTTGGTAGTCCTCAGTGGCCACTTCCAAGTGCTACAGCTGTTGTCTCTGTGCTAGCATGGACTGAAGTAGCACAGAATGTGTGTGTAGAGTAGCAGCAAAGCTTCGCTTGTACTTGCATAATAAGGCTAGGGATAATCTCTCTTAGGAATCCTCCACACGTTTCTTCAACATGCAAGTCCTACATGCAAGTTTTATATACAATTCCTACATGCAGTTTGTACATGCAACTCCTACATGCATGTTCTACATGCAACTTCTACATGCAACATGCAACTTCTATATGCGCATCCTAGATGCAAGTTCTACATGTAGAGAGAGAATGTCATACAATTTCTACATGCAGAGAGAGAAGCTCTCCAACTTGTATAAATACCCCATAATGGAATGAAGCCACACTTTTTGGGGCATTGTGTGGAGTTCTACTTTGGTATTCCAAGCAATTGTCTCCAAGTGTCCATGCTTCCTTGCACTCCACATCCAAAAGCATGTCCTAACCTTGCCTCCTACTCCCTTCTCCTACAACCTTGCAACTCGTCCTCTCCTCTCCTCCTCCCTTCTTCTCCCTCTCCTTCTCCCTTATCCTCCCTTCTCCTCCCTCTCCTCTTCCCTTCTCCTCCCTTCTCCTCCCCTCTCCTCCCTTCTCCTCCTCCCTTCTCCTCCCCCATGCTCTTACACCTTCTTCCTCTCCCACTCCTATGCTCCTCCTAAACCCTTCTCCCTTAGATTAGTCCCTCAACCCTTGACCTCCATGATCTACAAGGGAGATGAGTTCTCCACCATGTACTTTACTTTGAACCTTGGATCCTCCTTTTAACCCTTAAACTTGAGAGTACTTTCAACGGAAGCAAGAACGGAAGAGGGAGAGAGAGAAACAGAGAGCCACACAAGTTTTAGTGGGTGCAAAACACCCTTATCTTCTTTTTCATTCATTTATATATGTGTTTGATTATCGTACATAACTGGAGTAAAGGCACAATGACCTTTAACTCCCACAACCTCCCACTTAAAGGACAATGTGCCTTTAAGGGAGAACAACCAAGGAGCATACTATCCAATGCCCATCAATACACGACAATACTCAAACTGTTGACTAGGTAGACTCTTTGTCAGCATATCTGCAGGGTTATCATCTATATAAACCTTGACAAGATCTATGCGCTTCTCCTCAAGTAACTCCCTAATGAAATGGTACTTGACCTCAATGTGTTTGGTCTTTGCATGAAAGACCGGATTCCGTGCTAGCTGAATAGCACTCATAGAATCACTATGCAATGTCGGTACACTTGTATGAATCCCCAAATCTCCCACTAGCCAATCAAGCCATATAGCCTCCTTGCAACCCTCTATGGCTACAACATACTCAGCCTCTATGGTAGACAAAGCAACACACTTTTGTGTGCGAGACATCCACGACACTGCACCACCTGCAAAGGTGAACACATAACCAGAAGTGGATCTCCTACTATCCACATGCCTCTTGCATAGTTTGAATCTGTGTACCCAAGTACATGCATGTCTCCTCTACCAAAGCAGATGCACATCTCCTTGGTACCCTTCATGTACCTCATGATGCACTTAACTACCTCCCAATGCCTCTTTCCTGGATTAGCCATATATTGGCTAATAACTCCCACTGCAAATGCAATGTCTGGTCTAGTAGCTATCATAGCATACATAAGACTCCCAACCACTGATGCATAAGGAACCTTGGCCATCATGTCCCTCTCCTCATCTGATTTGGGACTATCTGTATGACTCAATTTCACATATGGAGGCAATGGAGTACTCACTGCCTTCCCCCCCTCCATATTGAAACGTTGCAATACTTTTGTAACATACTCCTTCTGTGAATGCCAAAGGAGTTTCCTACTCTGATCACGCGTGATGCGCATACCAAGAATATGACCTGCAAGTCCCAAATCCTTCATATCAAAGGCCTCATGCAACTTGGCCTTTAATGCATCTAGCTCATAAGTATTCTTGCTAGCCAATAGCATAAATCATCCACATATAGTGCCAAGATTATCAAGCTATTATCCTTAGCCCTTTTAGTGTAGAGACAGTGATCAATTTCACTCCTTCTAAAACCGTGGGAGCAAACGAAAGCATCAAACTTATGATACCATTTTCTAGGCACTTGCTTAAGACCATATAAACTCTTCTTCAGCTTGCAAACTACATGCTCTTTTCCCTTTTCTTCAAAGCCTTTCGGTTGCACCATGTAAATTTCCTCATGCAGATCCCCATGCAAGAAAGCTGTCTTGACATCCATTTGCATAAGCTCCATATCTTTTGTTGCCACTAGTCCAAGCATGTATCTAAGTGTGGTCATCTTCATAGCTGGAGAGAATATCTCATCAAAGTCCACACCCTTCTCTTGCTTGAACCCTTTAGTGACTAAATGGGCCTTGTACCTAGGCACATCATCACCTGTGACCTTCATCTTGTAGAACCATTTACATGGCAATGCTTTCTTTCCATGTGGCAAAGAAACCAAGTCCCAAGTCTTATTCTTCATAAGTGAACTCATCTCTGATTGCATAGGATACTCCCACTTGCGTTGATCCTCGCGCATCATAGCCTCTCTGTAGCAAGAAGGCTCCCCGCAATCAGTAAGCATCATATAGTCTACCCCTGGAACAAACCTATCGGGCGGTGTAGACACTCTAGATGATCTTCTTAAGGGCATTTTAGCTTATAGCCACATTTGGCTCATCATTTCCTCCAATAGATGATCCATCATCTACCCTTGATTGTATACCTATGGGAGTACTTGGTGGTACCATTTCTTGCACATTTGGTGCATGGACAACTTGCTGTTTATCAACATATGCAGGTGGATTCACATCCTGGAAAGTGATTCTCCTCATTTCCACATCCCTCATGGGTGCCTTATGCATCTTCTTCTCATTGAAGACTACATCATGGCTACATATGATCTTCTTTGCTTCTGGATCCCAGAGATGATAGCCCATCTCTCCACTTTCACCATAACCTAGAAAGATGTATTTCCTAGACTTAGGATCTAGCTTCTTTCGAAGCTCTTTTGGCACATGTGCATATGCCTCACACCAAAATATATGCAAATGAGAGTAAGAGGGCTTCTTGCCACTCCATGCTTCTTCAGGAATACCACCATCCAAACTCTTACTAGGTGATCTATTGACCACATGCACTGTAGTCTTCATTGCCTTAGCCCAAAAACCACTAGAAAGACTTGCATTAGAAAGCATGCATTGCAACCTTTCTTGAATGGTACGGTTCATCTTTTTTTTGTAACTGGATTTTGCTCTGGAGTACGAGGGGATGTGAGCTCCCTCTTAATCCCACGTGTATCACAGAAATGCTGAAAGTCATGAGAGAGATACTCTCCACCATTGTCAGTCCGTAGGCATTTAAACATTCTACATGACTGATTCTCAACCAAGGCTAGCCATTTTTGAAATACCTGGAACACATCACTCTTCCGAGCTATAGCATAAGCCCACACTTTCCTAGTTGCATCATCAATGAATGTCACATAGTATTCAGCCCCCCTAATGACCGTGTAGGCATGGGACCACATACGTCCGAATGCACCAAATCAAGCTTTTCAAACTCTTTCTTTCCCCTTATTTTATGGGCTAATTTAGTCTGCTTCCCATAGAGACAGTGCTCACAAAATTCAAAATCAGAGAAACTCAAATGTGGTACATAACCCAAATGGCATAAGAGTTTCATTCCATTCTGGCTCATGTGCCCCAACCTGCAATGCCACAAAGAAGTACTTGGCTGCTCGGTTATTGCAACAACATGATCAAACACCCCTAACACATGTAAGGGATACAAAGTCCCACACTTGGCACCCCTAGCCAAAAGCATAGAGCCCTTTTGAATTTTCCAACTTCCAAAACCAAAGTTGGTCTAAAAACCATCATCATCTAGCTGACCCATTGAAATGAGACTCTTGGTCAGCTTAGGCACATGTCTCACATTTTTCAAAATAAATGCAGACCCATTTGCAAAAGAAAACTTTGTCACCGACTCCCATTATGTCACATGCATAGTCATTTCCAAGATGCACATGACCTGTCTTTCCATTGTCATAAGTGGAGAACCATTCCCTATGGGGAGTAACATGGAATGAAGCACCAGAATCCAAAATCCAATCCTAGGAATATGCATCATCTGAAGTGGTAAGCAACTCTGCAAATAAACTAGACATGAAGAGAATGTCATTGTCACTATCATGTGTGACTACATTGATCTCCTCGATCTTCACTTTTCCTTTGTCCTCCCTTGGACTCTCTTCCTTTTGATTTCCACCCCAATTTGCATTCTTTTTCTTATCCTTTTGCTCTCTTTTCAGCTTGTAGTAATCCTTTTTCATATGGCCCTTCTTGCCACAGTGGTAACACTCAATGTTCTGTGCCTTGGATTTGCTACAAGACTTCCCTCTTTCTTGGGACTTCCCCTTTAATTGTGATTTGCCCCTTTGCACTTTTAAGGCTGCATCCCGCTTGTTGCCGTCCATAGACTTTCGTCTAATCTCCTAAGCCAACAAGCTACCCACAACATCATCAAATTTCAGTACTCCACCAGGTGCATAGTTACTGACAGTTGTACGGAAGGTATCCCATGAGGATGGCAATGAACATAAGAGAAATATTGCCTTAGTCTTTGCATCAAAATTCATCTTCTAAGCCTGAAGTTGGTTGAAAATAATATTGAATTCATTCAAGTGAGAAGAAATGGATACCCCTTCCTTCATCTGTAGCTCAAACAACCTCTTCATGAGGTAAACTTTATTAGAGGCAGTTTCCTTCTCATAAGTGGCACACAGTTTCTTCCACAAATCTTCCGTAGTCTACTCATTTACTACTGTGAAATAAACTGACTTTGCAAGATGAAGTCTAATAGTAGACTTTGCTAATGCATCCAACTCATTCCAATCATCCTCAGACATATTTGTAGGCTTAGCTTCAATCCCTTCCAAGGGTTTAATCTGCTTCTTTTGAATAAGCACATCCCTTATCTGTTCTTTCCACAAAGAAAAGTTTGTCCCATCAAAATTTTTAATGTTGAAAAACTCCTTTCCAGACATGGAAGAGGATGCCATGATGCAAATAAAGCAAAATCCCAAACGCTAGTGCCTGCAAGAGAGAATCACACCAAATACTAGGTGCACCTAAATGTGTATGCCACAATAGAGTAAAATATCACCAAAACTCAAAGCTCAAAGCATCAAAAGATACAGCTGACTCATGTGCATGTACTATGCATCCATATGAGCAAATCTAGCCCAAAAGAAAATGCCAACTATAATGGCAATCCAAAATGCCAGTAAGTGCCAAATGGCTCAAGCATAAACACCGTCCATGGGCATGTGCATTACCAATATCTCATCCAAGAGAGCATAACACTATCAGTGCATCACCTACAATGTGTCAAAGCTGTCCCTCAGCATAAAACAGCATCCATGTGCAAAGCGTCCATAAAAAATAGCATCCCACAAGGCAATCTGGGCCTATCAGCGCATCCAATAAGGATCTCAATGCATCCAAATGGCCTATAAATCATCCACTGCAAGCCAATGCACACCACCAGAGTGATCTGCATAAAGTATGCTCAAGAAATCATGGTCCCACAGCAATGACCGCTACTAAAAATAGAACCTGAGATGCCTCAAAACATGGGCACCATTGCATAATCGAAATCAGCAAGAAAATCTGCAAATATCTCTCTTCTACCAGAACTCCAAAATCCCAACCGATGAGTGAGAAATGGGAGTGAACACTTATCAACTGCCATGTGGCATAAATCTAAGGTTTCAAAACGTTAGAATGAAAAATGCATAACAGAGAGACGAAATCCAATACACAGAGATCCATAACTTTGAAAATACTCCACCGAATCGTGCAAGAACTGACAGGTAGAGGTTTTGCGGCATCCGAAATACAGTGGGACAGACGGTTTGGAAACAATGGTCTCAATCACTGGGTCCAACACACGGACTGAAAAACGTTTTTGGAAACAGAAGTGTTTGTAAACTCCATTGGAGTGCGAATGATGAACAACATAGAAGTTTTAGGACCTTCTGAGTCCACTGGAATTGATAGATCTGCAAATGGTTGCTCTAAACTTGAGTTCCAATACTCGGGTAGAAAAACGTAGAAACTGACACAGTGAGTCAGAAATCCAATGAAATGATCCCAGATTCAAGAATGAAGGTGTTTCCAAGCTCCTAAAGTGAAGTGGACACCAAAAGCAAGCAATAGTTGCCTCTACAAGTCAATACAGAGTCTCTGTCATCGAACGGAACAGGGAAAAGCTTAAAAAATGATTTTTTCTTTGAAAACACTTAACAGGCTCTCAAAACCACTTCGCAAAACCAAAGTGACTTTTCCAAAGGTTCCTCCAAGGTCTCTGCACACTCGGATGCAAGTAAAGTCATCCATAAAGCTTCCCACAGAGCTGCTGAGCTTCCAAGCATTCATGCATGCTCAACTAGATCCTAGTTGAGAGTACTTTCAACGAAAGTAAGAACGGAAGAGGGAGAGAGAGAAACAGAGAGCCACACAAGTTTTGGTGGGTGCAGAACACCCTAATCTTCTTTTTCATTCATTTATATAAGTGTTTGAGTATTATACATAACCGGGGTAAAGGCACAATGACCTTTAACTCCCACAAAACTCCTTTTGAACCCTGAAAGCTCTTTTGAACCCTGAACCCCTTCGAAACCCTAAACCTCCCTCTAACCCTTAAACTCTTTCTTAACCTTTCAACCACCAATGGAGGCGAAATCCTTCATTAACCCAACCATGATGATGCATGTTCCTTTCACACATGCATGCACCATGTTTCCTTACCACACGTAAGCTTACGTCTCTCATCCGCCAGAATACGACCCGAGCCTAAGCTACACTTATACTACAATTGACAACACCAATATATATGTAGGTGACAAAAAGCTTGAGAAACCTACATACTGAGAATACCTTGCTCTTCTGGTGGTAGTTGGGGAAAGAGCCAACATTTGGTGCCGTTGCTGGGGAAGAAACAGCAAGAAAAGTCCTTCTCGCAGGCTACTGATGGCCAACACTTTGGGAACATGCCTATGAATATGTCAAAAGTTATGATGTATGCCAACGGACTACTAAACCACAACACAAGGACTTCAATCCCCTAACAACAATGATTGCACATAAAGCATTTGAAAGATGGAGGATTGATTATGAGGGTCCCATCCATCCAGCAGCAAAGGGAACACATGCATGCTACATCATTGTGGCCATTAATAACTTTACAAAATGGGCTGAAGCTAAACCAGTCAGAATGGCAGACACTAGAAGTAGAGCAAGGTTCTTATACAAGAATGTGATCACCCGATTCAAATACCCCATTGAAATTGTGTCAGATAGAGGCACGCATTTTGTCAATGAGATTATCCAAGAACTCTTGTTTGGATTTATGGTCATCCATAGAAAAAGCACACCCTACTATCCCTAAGGGAATGGACATGCCGAATCCACCAACAAAATATTATGCATTGTTCTCACCAAGGTAGTAGAATCAAAGTGTTCTAATTGGGAAATTAAACTAAATACAACCTTATAGGCATACCGAACCACACTCAAGGTCAGTACAAGAAATACACCTTTTCAATTGGTGTATGGCCTTGAAGCTGTGGTCCCACTAGAATTTGTAATACCAAGCCTACGCATAGCAGTACAAGAATATATGGGAGATCATGCATCGCTAAAAGAAAGAGTCTATCAATTAGAGAAGCATATAGAGACCAGATTAGTCGCCTACCATGCCATGAAAATAGAAAAAGGCAGAAGGAAGGCGTGGTTTGATAGAAACCTTAAAGCCAAAGACATCAAGTAAGGTGAGCTGGTTTTGCTATACAATGCCAAAGTACACAAGGGCGAACTCAAATATCTATGTCAAGGACCTTATAGAGTAGAAAAAATGAATCCCATTGGAGGTATGCTACTAGAAACATTAGATGGAGTCCAACTCCAACACAACCAGAAACAAGAGTCGACTGAAGCGCTACTACATCAACATGCAAGCCCTCAAGATTTGGGAACCCTAAGTCTTTCTTAGTTAGTATTAGATTGTATCATGAGCACTCACTCGCATATGTATGTCTTTGCACATATTGGTAGCATCAACCGATTTCAACTTAGGGCTCAGAAGTGATGCATGAGGAATAATTGTGTTGCACACTTTCATTCCACACTCTCAAAGCATGTGCTAAATTAACATCTTTCATACTACACACACACAACTATCCTACCTGCATACCAAATAATCTAATGATCAATGGTACACCATATCAAAATGGATACAAGTTCAAAAACAATGCCACTACTAAAGAGGATGCGAAGAAAGGGCCCATCGCCTCATCCCACGAGATCCCCTCTAGAGTTCACAGCCATCTACCTCCTCTCAACCCAAGAGACCAAAAGCAGTTGTGGTTCAGAGTGATAGCTCTGATGAGGATTCTATGCATGACATTTGAAACATAGCATCAAAATGTATATGCCACCATCAAAGATATTTGGATCTTATTTGATGTCCTCAATTTACTTCAGTGTAGTACTATCCAAAGCAATCTTTGTAGTAAAATATTTTTAGCAAGAAGTAAAAATAAACATTTGAAATCATAAAAAACTAACTAAACTACATAACTGCCATAACAAAATCATGTTTTATGTGCTCTTCCACATGATGCCTTTGTTTATCATGTGGATATTTCATGCTTTGGTTTATTAGTGTCGATGTCAATCACCTTGTTCTTGGAGGAAAATTCCACATAATTATATCTCTATCATGAGCATGTGTCCAAGTATAGAGTCTATCCACCATGGGCAGGTGGTGAGCTCCCATTGTGTGAGTGAATTCATGGGAGTGTATACATGCAAAATGTGGGATTTGCAATTTTTATCCACCCCTTGTATTGTTTTAGCTATGTCAAGTACCTCATTTTCTCTTTTACCAAATGAAATAAATAAAACAACATTACAATTGGCCATCACTCGATAGCATAAGAAGCACAAAACCGTAAACATGTGCATTCTTTAAATTAATGAACAATATTGTTGCATAGACACGCGAAGAACAATCTATAGAGCTATTTTTCAGATTGGTGGAACATAATAAACTTGCAACTACAGAGTCTTATATGGGCTTAGATGGTTGGAAGAGGGTGATAAACTATCATCTTTCTTTTTTGTTGTGTTCATGAAAAGAAGCTAAAAGAATCGATATCAATAATCCTTGGCGATAGTGATAATTGAGTTGTCAGAGATAGCAAAATAGCTAAAGTCTTTACTGATCACTTGGCTAGTGTTTCAGGCATGAAACTGGCTCTGTATAAGGAACATATTGAGGATTTCCTTGCTAACATGAAAACAAAAGTAAGACCCCATGAAGAAATAATGTTGTAGAAGCTGAAGTGAAATTTATGGTGATGAATATGCCGAGGGAGAAAGAGTTGAGCCTTGATGGGGTTCCTATAGAAAATTTCCAAAACGTCTTAGATACTTTTGGAGTGGGTATGACAGACCTCATTAATTCATGTTGTCATGAAGGAAGGATGCCTAGAGATCTGAACACAGGTATTATTAAATTTATATAAAAGTTGCCAAATAAGCTACTCCCTAGCCTTTGGAGACCTTTGTCCATGTTGAATTTGTCTACAATGTACTAGCTAAAGCAATG
Source organism: Dipteris shenzhenensis (assembly GCF_047967505.1). Classification (NCBI taxonomy): domain Eukaryota; kingdom Viridiplantae; phylum Streptophyta; class Polypodiopsida; order Gleicheniales; family Dipteridaceae; genus Dipteris; species Dipteris shenzhenensis. Next base: position 33,893,516 of record NC_141597.1, on the reverse strand, counting down.
GCCAACAAGATCAAGTTTATTTTTGGCAGAATCATCCATCTAAGGCAATACAAATTTGTTAATGCAAGGAATATTCGTGATGCTATGTTGAATGTGCTATTGACGATCAATCACACTGAATGATAAGTTCCTAATGCTCAATCTTGACTTAGAGAAAGCTTATAATAGAGTAAGCTAGGACTTTATACTTAGCACAATGGAGAAGTTAGGATTTGGTCAAGCATTTTGCAGGATACTTTTTTCAAATGCCTATGCTAAAGATTCATTAAACAGCTTCAAACTACAGAGGTTAATTTGACAAGGATGTTTGCTGGCTTTGCTACTCTTTGCCATAGCTACTAAACTGCTCCTCTGTCAACTTGACTATTATCAGAATATGGGCCTAATCAAAGGGTGCCTTACCCTTTGGGCCTTCTTTTTGTTCACAATTTTTGTTGGATGACAATACCAGCTTCTTCTTGGTATTGAAGCCAATGTCAAGAATTTATTGAAACTATTTGAAGACTTTGTTATAGTCTTAACCTCAAAGATCAATGAAAAACAAAGACCATGGTGCTATGGTTAGGTTGGGATGATGCTCCAAAATGGGTAAGTAGCTTTAGATTCACATAGATTATGGAAGGTCAGATAATTAGCTATTTGGGCTATCCAATTGGGTTGGGAGTTTCTCTTAAATGTAGATTTGAATAGTGCTATGGCAAGTTTAAAGATAAGTTTGTCAAATGGATGGATAAAAAAATTTTCTTCGCTGCTGGTAGACTAGTTGTTGCCAAGCATATCGTGTCTTCTTTTGCTATGTATGTCTTATTATTTTTTCCCTTCTCGAAAAACACTCTAAAGATGACGAGTAGCCTTGTAAGAGATTATCTTTGGAAGGACTACTGGCATGCATACTCATGGGATTTGATAACCATGCCCAAGACAACTGGTAGTCTTGGTTAGAGAGGATGAAAGAGAAGTGTGAATGTCTCTACTCTAAATGGCTTTTGAAGCTCGGATCCAACCGCTTTGAATAGATGGACCTTGGTAGGATTTGATTCTATCTGATACGCCACTTAGAATTATGCAATCCGAACTCTTAAGAGATTGAGTTAGGGCTGGAAGAGAAAGATTCATGATGTCACATGTGATCTCCATGTGATGGTCTCAGATCCGTTGAGTGATGATGGCTCCTTTAATAGATGTCTATGGTTAACTAACTGGGCACTCAAGGAAGGCCCCACATTCACTCAAACTCATTCTAGGATGATCATGAAGCTCATGAACAGAGGCATTATACTTTCAGAGGCATTTGTGACCCAGGTATAGGTCTTTGGATCCCCATTGAGACCATCTCTCCTTAATACTAGGAAAGGGTTCGTAATGAGGCCCTTATTGGATAGTATTAGAGCGGATTGGCCATCGAGCACAATGCTAAGACCCTCTGATGATTTCAGATGCTTTGTTCTTCAGTCAAGTAAGCCTTTGCATAAATGTTATGTGAAAGACCCAAGATCCCCAACCTCTTTATGGGCCATAGTAGAGATACATAGCCAATGGATAAAGTAGGCCCCTATGGATAGTTTATTGATGTGAAAGCATAGGGAAGAAAGGGTGTGGAAGGCGACCCCATCCTTTAGGCTTAACTTAATGCTTTGGAGAGTGATTGTTTGCAAATTGTCGGTTAGAGACAAGCTCACAAAATGGAATCCTAAAGTCTCTCTATCATGCCTTAAATTATGCAAGCTAAGAAAGGAATCCCACATGCATCTCTTTTGGGAGTGTGTGGTAAGCCACGAGTAACTAGTTGGTTCTAGTGGAGGATAAGCAAGTGGTTTCATCGTCTCTCAGTTTTCATTCAGCCTTAATGGAGAAATTCTCTTTTGGGTGATAGCGGCAATTGAATGATGTTACATATGTAGTATGCCAATTAACAATGGTGGTGATCATTACGAACATCTATAAATTGCGCAAGAGGATGGTCTTCAAGAAAGTCAACAATGCTAGTGCTCTCTATGAGTAGACTTTACAAGAGCTGATCAAAATTCTTAAGTTCTTTGCCTGGAAAAATTTGGCTTTACACAAAGTATCAGATGTTATTTGCTAATTTGAGCCTACCTGACCAAGGAAAGGTTGAAATTTTCAAACTTGAAAGTTTATGTGAATTAATAAAGTGTGGCTAAATTAAAAAAAGGCCATGAGTACAAGCTACCATCTATTTTTTAACTTAAGGGTACTTTATTTTAAAGTTTAGTGAGAGAAAGTTTTAAGCTTCATGTCGTATAAATTTATACATACACATTGCCTTAATGTGTAGACAAGGGGAGGGTAAAAGGGCAAGTCAAATTCAAAATAATTGGTGGAATTTCATGTCCAAGTCAAATTCAAAATAATTGGTGGAATTTGTTAGCACTGCCCTACAAGCAATGCTCGCCTTACCCTTTTTTTTCAAAATTGTCCCTCCAGTTATTTTAGGCCACGTTTTGCCGTCCAATACCCTTACTCCTTTCTATTATGAGTGATATTTATGTGTGTGTGTGTGTGTGTCTCTCTCTCCCTTTCGTCGCCCCTTCCCCAAATGAAGTGGTCCCTCTTTCCTTCTCTCTCTCTCTCTCTCTCTCTCTCTCTCTCTCTTCCCAAATCAACTCGACCCTCTTTTCCACCACGCCCCCCTTTGTACATCCCGTCGGTGTCTTTTAGTTATTGTCCCATCCCCACTTTAAATTTATATGACAAACCAAAAAGTGAAAGTTGAGAGCCCAATCCAATCAAAGGGGTAGAAGCTTCTCCTCCTGGAATGTAATGTCCCGTCATGTGTTCATAGTAAAGTGAAAGACAGGAAAAATTTTATTAAAAAAAAAAAGACAGGAAAAATTTTATCTCAAGTACGGTGTTAGAGCTTACCAGTCAAGTCAAACCGTGTTGCCATACGGACAACCCGACCGCGTGCCATTGTGCTGCAATGCAGCTGCATCTTAGTTCCTTGTTCTCGAGCTATGTTCTCTACTCAGAGTTTGAGTTGATTCGATCGGATGTCTTCTTGCCCTCCCCTCAGTGCCTTCGAGGCCGACGCACTTCACTTTCACACACATCTAGGTACTCTCTCAGACGGACGAAGTTTAGTTGCTTGCTTTGCATTCATCCGTCTCACGGACGAGATCTGCTCTGATGTAGCGCGGGTGAGAGAGAGAGAGAGAGAGAGAGAGAGAGAGAATGTGTGTAGAGAGAGTTTTACACTGGAATAGAGCTAACGCATAAGGAGAGAGAGAGAGAGAGAGAGAGAGAGAGAGAGAGAGAGAGAGTACTTTTCATGGCTTCATCCTCCGTTGAAGCTCCCACAACCTCTGCGTTCGGGACAGAGACTCAAACACAAGAGCCGCCTGACAATCGCTCTGTTAGGCAGCTTTTTAGCATGCTACTTCCTGTTGTGCCTCAACGCGAACCGCAACTCAAACAGAAGAAGCATGGAGTTATCCAGGCATATACGGACCAATTACAGAAAGCGAAACGGTTGGCTGTGTTGGCAACCTGTATCCACAGCCTGAACTGGTTTTTGGGGTGGAGCGCGCTCGCCTGGGCGTCATCTGTGATCTTGGGTGGATTTGTTACTGACATGAAAGACCGAGATTTCTATACTGTATCTATCTTACTCGTCTTGGAAGCATTCCGTCTTGCCGCAGCCGTCTTCTTCGGCAATTTTGTCACTCGTAAATTGGTGTATCGCAGCACGGATCCTAAGTTTATGATATATCATGATTCCGACAGGCAGACAATGGTGGCAATCGCCAGAATGGTAGACCAAGTATTTCAGCTGATGATCATCGCAGTCAGCCTCCTCGTTGCTTGGCGACGTTTGCAGAATTTACACGGGGGAGAACACCATCGTAATTTCGATGGGCTTAGGCAATCTCTCCGCATATTCTACATTGTAGTCCTTGTAAATGCTGTAATTGCTGCCTATGGTGTTATACACTCCAAAACGATTGTATTCTGGTTGATTCCTAGCCACAGTCTCCACAGATACTACGATGAAGTGGTTTGGAGAGGCATGGCAAAGGGACTGTTGTATGCAAACGATTTCGACTTCTTAGCCTTTGCTTTCAAGATACAAAGCGACGAGTACCGGCGGAACCAGCGAGCGCCGGTGGTATACGGGCTTTACCAAGATCTTATTGAATATTTATACGCGCACAATAAAGGGTTCGAGGCAGCTCGCATAGCTCTCGATTCAAGCGACAGCTACGAGCGGGAGGCAGCAGCAAACATAGTGGGTCTTTGGGCAAAGTCAGATAAGAAGAGAAGGACGCTGCTTCTGCAGACGAGGCTATTGTCAAAGCTGGCGGAAGCGGTGGACAACGAAGAGACGGGGAGGGCAGCGACGTCGAGCTTCGAGCAGCTGGCAAAGAACGATCCGAAGGGGGTGATGGAAGTGGGGAGCGGGGCAAGGAGGGAGAAACTGGTGGAGAAGCTGATGAAGAAGGTGGATGAGGTGGTGAGGGCTAAGAAGTACAACAGGGCATTGGTGTACGTGAAGGCACTGATACCAATGCTAGAGAGGGGCTTGATAGCAGCCGGGGAGGATAGGACTAATAGGAGAGATTACACGGAGCAGCAAGCTGAGATGGAACAGGACGAGGGCAACGTCAGGATGGACAGAGAAACTATGGCGGATGAGATGTGTTGTAATTGCAGGATGAAGAGGGAGGAGCTGGGGAGGAGGTTGGTGGAAAATCTGAGATTGATATTCAGAGCAGAGAAGGATTGTTTGAAGAGGACGAAGGCAGTGGCAGGGTATGCGTTGGGGAGAGTGAGGCCAAGAGAGCCAAGTGCGGAGGAGGTGAAGAGATATTTGGAAGAAGCAGAGCCTGAGGAAGGCGAGCATATTTTGGAGGAGGAGATGAGCTACTTGGAGGAGTTGTTGATGAAAGTACATGAGGACGAAGATCGAAGGAGAGTGCGGAGTGTGATACCAGAAGCTTGGAAGAACAAGTTTACAGCAAGAAATGCTAAGTTCGAAGCTCCTCTCTTGTTTCGCTTGAGAAAAGCCACCTCCTTCATCCCCTTCCTCCTCATCGCCCTAGTCGCATCCTTCATCCGTGCCTGCTTTCCCCCTTGACTTTCCCCCCTCTCTCTCTCTCACACACACACACACACTCACTCATCATCTACTACTAGCTGTCCACCTCCTCCCTCGTTTTTTCCATTTCTCTTTTTCTCTATCTTTTTAGAACTTGAAGGGGATCCAAAGGCAAAAACCTAAGCATCCATTTCTCTTTTTCTCTACCTATGTAGGACTTCAAGGGGATTTTATTGGCATTAAAGCTTCGCTATGATGTTAGGATAATCCTTACGATAGTGGAGATTTTAATACATCGTGGATCGTGGGCAAAATTTAGGTGGTGCCTAGTTAGGCTTTGATGGTTAGGATCGGCAAGTAGAGGTAGCAATAGGGTTTTCATTAGGGTAGGTCATTTTGTTATGTGGAACTATGGCTTCTGCTCCGCCTCTATTTCTTCCTCCTCTATCGCATTCGTTGGCTCTTCTTCTCTCTGTGGCGGTCGAAACTGCTGCTCTGTCTTCGTCTCCTCCCTCGCATTCGTTGGCTCTTCTTCTCTTCATGGCGGTCGAAACTGTTGCTCTGTCTTCGGCTCCTCCCTCAGATTTGTTGGCTCTCCTTCTCTGCGTGGCGGTCGAAACTATTGCTCCGTCTTCGTGCTTAGTCTTCTTCGATTGCTCTTCGACAATTCGACTGAATTTCCTCATGGTGGTCATCTCGTCGATCACAATTGGCTTTTGTGGAGATGTTGGCTCTTCGCGAAGTAAGAGCAGTGAGGTCTTGGTCGTTGTTTCTGCCCTACAGAGATTACCAGATTCTATTTGCAATTTTCTCTTGTGTGATCTTCTACGGTATGCGACTATGAAAGCACATATATTGTATTCTTCTTGGACGTCTGGTATATTCTACTCTCTGCAACTTTGAACGCATTGGGCATCGAGTATTTTCTATACTTTGGGACACTGCATGCGTTCGATATCTAATGCTCTCAGCGACTCTGTATGCATCCGGTATTTCCTACTCTCTCCGACTGTGCATGCATTGAGCGTCCTCTATTTGCTATGCTTTGTGATGCTTTGTGACTTCACATGCACACATAGGGTCCTTCCGTGCTTTTCATATATTGGTTTGAATCCAAACCTTCTAAATCGGAGTTGTGGAAGGCTTGAGTCATCACGTAGATCAACTTATATCATTTTGCGCATTTGATGTCTTCCGTAGCGATTCGTTGTTACCTTTGGTAGATCTGTTTGTCAATTTGCTTGCCTTTGTCTATGAACTTGCTCAATGAATGTGCTTAGTGCTTTTTTTTCTTCAATATTTGAGTACATATGGGTGTGTTGCGGGTGAACAATGTCATTCGAAGAAGGCTCTATGTTTGAAAATGCTTTGATTAGTCTTTATGGATCTTTCAATGTAGTACCATTTTTGAGTGCCTAAGCATACATTTTCAATACTTGCACAAGCATAGGCTTTTCCTAATCTTTACAGAGCTTTCCTACTTCGTTCTCATGCTCATACTTCGCACCTTTTCTGCAAGTTTGGCATCTTCTACAAGGTTTGGAGTTCCTCCATCTGTGGTTGTCTCTGTGTAGCTCTGGTTTGTGACAAAGTATTTCAAAACAAAATGTTTCATGGTATTCTAAAAGGATTTCTTAAACTGTGCACTATTCATATACTCCTTTCTTTTTTGAAGGAGTTCTCGAACTAGGTCAGTTTTTCAGAAATGCTTTTTTAAAAGCATCATTGCGGGAAAGTAAATAGTCATGCTCTTAGTTATGAACTTTGCATTATGAATAACAAAAGGATAGAAATCTTTTCTTTTGGGCACTCCGTGTTTCTGCGTGCTTTGGAAAGGAATGCAAATTCAAAGTGTGTAGCTTTCATTTGCGATTTTGCTTAAAGCTTGTGGAAATGCTTTTCTAAAAGCAAATTCTACTTGTAGTAAGCTGTTTCTTTTTTTGTTGCAACCATTTTTTCATAAGATGCAATTATCAATATGCTGATGAATGAGTCCTATTGAGGGTCATTAAATCGATGATAGGAAATTTGCGGTCTTCTCAAAATTTGTGAAATAGAAGAAAGTCAAAAGTCATTCCGGTATAAACCAGGCTGAATTCCTCTATGAACAGTGAGTCATGAAAAACGACGACGAGTCATGAGTTGTCATTTGCAATAGGCTATTATGATTTTTCACTAGTCTTAAATATTGATCAATTTTACAATCTTTTGGAGATATTAATGAGAACTATTTTCATAACTTTTACAAAATAAGCATAGTTTCAATCTTCTTTTGAAAAATGTACATATTGCTAATTGAAAGATGAAAAAGTTTATACTTTTTACATCAAATGACAAATTGGAAAAAACAAGGTTTGTAGGCCAAAGGAGGAAGAAACATGTGTTGCCAATATAAACACCTACTCTTCTCTGTCTACATGTGGAGATCAGCAGTGTGTCCAAAGAATGAGCATAGTGAATGGCATAATCTTGACTGCTTGCATCGCAAATGCTCAAAATGTCCTAAAACTTTATTTTGTCCATGTGAGCTGAATGATGCAAATGGTGCATTGATAAAGTGGAAGACTTATGAGTATGTCACTGAGAATGAAAAGAAGAGAATAAAACTTGTCCTACAAGAAAACAACTCCATCCACCACCATCCAACAGTTCTTGTAGCACTTTCAAGTTCATATCACCCACAACTTTTATAGTTATTGGTAGAACACTCAATTTAAAGAGTGCATCAAGATTTTTCCAAAGGATGTGGTGGTTTCTGTTGACTTTGCAGAGAACTACATGTTTAAAGTGCGAAATGAAATCCAATAAATGCACTGGCATAATGACCAATGTACCATTTTTTTTCACATTTGCTATTATTGGTAGATGGGAAAGATAAATAGGCAAACCATCTTCTACATTTTAGATAACAAACAACATGACACACTATTTGTGCAACATTTCTTTATGATTCACTACCAATGGGTACTGTCTAAAGGTAGCAACATCGGCTCTAAGCTCCCACACTCCAACTGCGTAGCCATGGGTTGCATCTCCAACAACAGTGGCCTAGTACCTCGAAGCTCCCATCGACGGGTAGACGGCCATAACCTCTGTAGCAGCAACCTCATGGATTAGGCGTAGATTTACATCCATGGTGCCATCTATGACGTTCCTTGATAGCGACGACTACTGCACCTAGCTCCATTTGGCCCGAGACATAATCTTTCAGATTCTGACCTATAAGGGCTCTCTAAGGGCTTGGACCATAGGCTCCCACGTGGAGACTTGATGACAATAGCTACATGGCATATTCACCACGTCAGCACCAGTCAGCCTTATCGGCCACATCAACAGCTTCGTAGCCTACCACATCATCACACTTGGACAGAGAGCAACCACGTCATCAAGCTTGAGAATCACACCACATTAGTTGGCACCCATGTGCCACATGATCTAAGGAAGCCTATCCTCCATGTCATAATTACTTATCTGCCATGTGGCAATCGACTACCATGTCAACAGACAAATCACCCATACCACGTCAGTATCGCGAGTCCCATGCCACATCATCATTGTCACCTATCATTACCACATCATCAACTAAGACCCTGATCAACCTAAGCCTGGGCTAGTTAACCTGACCATGGTTGGATCAATTTGACCTTGGGTTAATCGAGTCAATGCCACCTTAGCATTACCACATGGCAGTCCCCTGTCAGCCACGGTTACCTCCTACAAGGCACACATAGTTATTGCATGTGCACCCAGTTGCCACATCATCATTGCTTCACTAGCATATCCCTTGGCAGCACACCCCTGCATGTGACCCTGAGTGACACATCATCACTAAGCACATTTGCACTCCTTTGCCCCTCCACCTAGATCAAGCCATATATCTTGATCCAGGAAGAATTCGAGCATGCTCCAAAAAGGAAACTTGCTCAATTTTTCATGCTCTACGTGCTCCTCATATCACACACACATTTTGACACAAGTATCACTCGCTTTTGAGCCTCGTTGACAAATCCACTTCCTACACGCACATCAGCCTCTAAATCGACGCATCTCACCCAGCACATAGAAAGAACCAAAGAACATAAATTATTTGTTGTTCTTTCATCGATTGACGGTTGGTATAGATCTAGATCAGAGTAGACTAGATCACCATAGAGGAGATGATTTGAATTTCTCCAAGTTGCAAAACTAAGCCATGCCCAAAATTTTCGACTAGTTCCTACTTGGAGTCCAGTTCTTATGCTCACATATGATTTCACATCATCACATTACCTAAAACTTGACGTTCATCAGTTCAGTGATGAGTAGTATTCAGTGGTATTGGCACATTGTTCAGTGGGTAGATAGCACATTATTTGATTTCACACACACATGCCATCATTGTAAAGCATATTTAGCTATTCATGGCATTGTGCACCTTATTCTAGCCTTGTAAAGCCTCTTGGCTATTCCCGAAAACATTTGCCACAAGCCTTGTACTTCAGATCGGATTATATATTGCAGTTCTACCTTCACCGACAGTTCAGATTTCACTTGCCACTGTCAATGTTTTGCAGTTGATTCAGATAGTGATTTTCACGACAATTTGAATACATTTCTTGCACCATGTTTATGTCTAGCAACCTCAATATGGAGGCATCTTCTAAGCTAGACAACTCCAATTACGGTACATGGAAATACCGAATGGAGACCATTCTTATACTTCACGACAAATGGGAGTATGTCGATGGATTTACACATAGGCCATTGGATGATCTAGCCAGTAGTAGCTCTACTCCACCTATTGTCATAGCACTAGCAGCAGGATCTATAGTGGGATCTCCAGCTACATCAACAGTTTCCGCACCTGTAGCAGATCCTGCCGTTGTCCGAGCAAAGGCAGAATGGGATAAGAAAGATAAGTATGCATATCATCTAATCAAAGCAGAATGTGCAAGATGTCATGCTAGAATAGCTCAACACTGTCAATACATCAAAAGAAGCATGGGATATGTTCACAGCTCTCTAGATTCCAAGAAAACTTCTAAGATTCTCACATTGAGAAACCAAATCAACCAAACTTTTTGCAACAGCAGTGAAACCGGTCATGCTTATGTACTCACGATCAAAGACTACAACAATAAACTCATAGCAGTAGGAGAGACCATGAATCTAGCAAAAATGGTTCAAGTCATCTTGAATGGACTAAGAGAGGGATACAAGAATCTAGTCTAGAGAATTACCATTCAATGGCAAATTCTAACATTAAAAGAACTTCAGTCAATCTTACTTGGTAAAGAGCTCAGAACTTAGGCCATTCATGCATGCAAAGGTCATTCTAATGATTAGACATTCACAGCTTCAAAGAGAGGCAGATGTAGATCATTCCAGCAAAGTGGTCATCATCAGCCAACAAAGTCATCAGCAAACTCAGAATTAGCATCAACATCATCCCCAGCAACATATGAATCAGCAAAGAGGAAATCATTCCAACCAAGGAAGATTCTAATGACGAGGGAATGCATCCACCAATGTGTCAAACATCCAGTGCAACTACTATCATAAGTTTGGACACTTTGAAAGAGATTGCTGAAAGAAGTAGTACAACCAAGGTGGTCAATCCAGTAGCAATCGAGGAAATTTCTGCGGAAGAGGAAATCATCGTGGTGGACATTCTAGTCATAGTCATTTTGCAAATGAACATGAGAATATGTTTCTTGCAAAATGAGGAAATGCAAAAGATTGATACAGTGTACCTAGACATTGATTGCAATTCAAAAGAGGATTTCAGTTATCAAGTCGACCAAGCAGATCAAGATCCTGGGTACATTGTTAGCGATGCATCATCTCACATGACAAATCATGAGGAATGGTTCACAAAGATGAAACCATTAGAAGGTTAGAAAAATATCATCTACACAGCAGATAATACACCAAATCTAGTTCAAGGGATAGGCATTATCCCTATGAACAATTTCACTGGTGCGGAATGATGGGTGAAAGATGTACTCTATGTTCCAAAGATCAGCAAGAACCTCTTGTCTCAGTAGGTCAAATGACAGTACACAACTATTGAGTCATATTTCGATAGTGATGAATGCACTATCAGAGACAAATCCAAAAAATTTTAGCTAGTAGGAAAAGGAGTCAAGGAAGGATAATTGTACAGAATGCTAGCTACGGTTCCAGATTTGCATGCCATGTTAGCTCAACAACAACAGATGCCACTATTCGCAAAATGGCACAAGAGATATGGTCATGTCGATTTCAAGAGCTTGCTAGATCTCAAGATTCATAATATGGAAAATGGGATTCCAAAGCTATAGTTTCTTGGAAAAGTTTGCGAAGCATGCTGCTTCATAAACAAAAGCAAACCAACTTCGGCAAAAGCACCTCTCAAGCAAGATGTATTCTTGATTTGATACATACAGATGTATGGGGTTATGCCTAGACCCGCATCATCAATGGTTCACTTTACTACTTGACTTTCATTGATGACTACAGCAGATATTATTAGGTCTACTTTCTGAGAGAGAAATCTGAAGTGTTTTCCAAATTTTAAGAATTCAAAGCCATGGTAGAAAACCAGACTGGCAGAAAGATCAAAGTCATGAGATCAGATAGAGGAGGTGAATACATGTCTTCAGCATTCATGAACTTTTGCAGAAGTCACAACATTTGAAGACAATTCACTTGTGCAGATACTCCTTAGCAGAATGCAAGAGCTGAAAGGAAGAATGGTACTTTAGCAAATAGTGCTAGAGAAATGCTTAGTGAGAAGCATCTTCCAAATTAGTATTGGGTAGAAGCAATAGCCACTACAAACTACTTGCTTAATTGGCTTTCGACCAAACCGATTCAAGGTATGACACCTTATGAAGCATTCAATGGACACAAGCCATGCATTGGTCATCTCTACATATTTGGATAAATTGCATATGCCCATGTACATGATGACCATGGCTGAAAATTGGATGCAAAGTCACGTAAATGCATCATGGTTAGCTACAGTGAAGAAAGCAAAGCATACAAGTGTGATCTATCTCTAGAGATGTAATCTTTGATGAGGAATCATAATGGAAAACCTCAAACACATAGGAGATAGACTCATTGATTACTCAGTCATCTAAAAAAGGTTGATGAAGAAGTGAAATAATTGCCAGAAACACCCCAATAAGCAGAGCCACAACAACTCAGACGGTCTACTAGGGAAACCAAACCACCAACCAGATTGACATATGCTCAGAAAGGCAAAGCAATTCAGGTTGAATCCACCAACTATGCTCTTATGACTACCATCATGGCTACAGAAGAGCCAGTGTGCTTCGAAGATGCAGTAGATAAGCCAGGATGGCAAACTGCTAGTATGAATGAAGAAATGGATGCTTTGTATAAGAACAATACTTGGGTATTATGCAACCTTCCACCAGGAAAGAAGGCCATAGCAAACAAATGGGTATACAAAGTGAAGTACAATCCAGATGGCAGTATCCAAAGATACAAAGACAGACTAGTTGCAAAAAGATTTGCACAGCAATATGATCAAGATTATGATGAGACTTATGCTCCAGTAGCAAATATGGATTCCATATGGTTCTTGATATCACTTGCGACACTCAGCAGATGGAATGTGTACTAGCTCGATGTCAAGAATGCATTTCTCAATGGTTATCTAGATGAGGAAGTCTACATGCAACAATCAAAAGGTTATGTTGAACCAGGAAAGGAGAATTAGGTTTGCCATCTTAAGAAGAGTCTCTACGCCTTAAAGCAAGCACCCAGAAGTTGGTATAGTAGAATTGACAAGTATTTTGCTGATCTGGGATACATGAATTCCAATGCAGATCATACTCTCTACTACAAAGTTCAAGGGGAGGACATTACTATTGCACTTTTGTACGTAGATGATCTGATTATGACCGGAAGCAAGGATAGCTTCATCAAGAAATTGAAACCAGGTTTATATGCAGAGTTCGACATGAAAGATTTTAGACTTATGCACTATTGTCTTGGTATTGAGTTTTGGAGAGACTTAGACAGCACCTTCATGATTCAGCTTAAATATGTTGACAGTCTCTTGAAGAAGTTTCATATGGCAGATTGCAAGATTGCAACCACTCCCATGGAATAGAGTTTGAAACTTACTAAAGATTTAGAAAAGCCTTCAGTCAATGATAGGTACTAGAGGCAACTCATCAGATCTCTTATATATCTAACTATCACACGGCCATATATTTTTTATGTAGTAAGTTCACTAGCACAATTTATGGGAAATCCAAAATAGTCTCAGTGGAATGCATCCAAAAGAGTCTTGAGATACATCAGAGGTACAAGACAGTTTGGAACAAAATACATAGGAAGTCATCCCAGGTTGCATGGGATACTGTGATAGTGACTATGCCAAAGATCATGAGATTAGGAGATCGACATAGGGATATGCGTTTTTCGTTGGTCAAGGTTCTATATCATGGTTGTCAAACAAACAACCAACTGTTTCTTTGTCTTCGATGGAAGTAGAATATAGAGCACTCACTACAGATGCATGTGAGGCTATATGGCTTAGAAGACTATTGTTCGAAACAGAGTACTTTGATAAATCAAAGCCAACAACAATATACTGTGATAATCAATCAGCTCAAGCATTGGCAAAGAATCCAGTATATCACCCTAGAAAAAAGAACATTGATTTCATAGAGCACTTCATCAGAGAAAGAGTGTTACTTGGTGACATCACACTGTAGCATTGCGATAGCAAAGAGAATGTTGCAGACATCTTTACCGAACCACTCGGTAAAGAGCTTTTCGAGAAACACTGACAAGCTCTTGGTTTGACACAGAGGAAGGAAATTCCCATTAAAGGGGTGTGATGGAATGTAATATTGAGCCCTTCTTCAATTCCCCAGAATCATCATCTTGAGGGAAGGCCTACTTCATGATGTTGATCTTGAGGAAAGGTGTTGAGAGATCATGCTCAACATCATGTGATTACATGTGCATAGCACTAACCCAATAGAGTGCTATAAAGGAAAGGGTTAGATGCCCTAACATGTCAGGGGTGATAACTACTACATGGTGCTATGCAGGCAACCCAAAACAATTCTATCAGAGCAAGTCAAGGATGGTTGGGATAATATGTTCAATGTTGGAGACAAGGCGGTGAATGGAATCTACTATGAAAAACTCCCAACAAGAAGAAGCAGTTATTATCTATGTCATGATGCTCCACTTGCTATAGTGCATGTCGATGCCATGATGGCCATTAAGTTCTAGATGGTGCAAGTAAAGCACAAGGTTAAAGAACACAATGCAGTGTATCGTGTGCCGATGGATGTGCATGAATCAATCTTGGCAAACATATAATTGTGAGGTCTGCATTTTGACTTTTAATTAGTAGGGCTATATACAAGACAACACATGGACATATAAAAATGAACTATTATGTAAAAATTGGTAGTCCTACTCGGCATTGTTGTGCTATGAAATAGCACCTTGTTGTAGCAGTTTGTATTGTTCACCTGTACAATGAAAATAGCTCTTTATGATTTAGTTTACACTGCTAATCAGAGAACTATAAGGACTCTAGCTAGTCCTTGTCAATATGGCCCTTGCCCCTAAAGGGGACCCCTCAAGGGCCATATTGACAAGAGCTATGTTGGAGTCCTTTCAATATACCGATTTAGGGATATCTGTATGACCCTAATCAATATGGCCCTTTCACCTTTAGTACTAAATAAGAACACAATCTTTGTCACAATATTGCCCTTGAGGGGTTCGCTTTAGGGGCAAGGGCCAATTGACAAGGAATGTGTTCTTATTTAGTACTAAATGCAATACTTTTGTAGCACTACAAGCCTTGTCCTAAAGGAAAGTTTGACTGGCTAATTCTCATTCTAGATGCCCTCTTTTTCTTAATATGGCGTTCCTCTTCCTAATGTTCCTCTTCTACTTCTTCCTTGCTTTCTTCTTCTTCTTTTGCTTTACCATGCCCTCGTTTAGCCATCATTACCTCTCTTTCCTCATCCCCTGAAGAAGCTTCTAACAAGGATACTTGTTTTTCTTCTTTCTTTCTCAATCTAGGACACTCGAGGCGATAGTGACCTTTTTCATTACATTCATAGCAAGTGACCCCACTCTTATCTCGAGGCCTATCTTCACTCTTTGGTGCTCTAGGTTGTCATGCATTAACCAAATGCAATTTTAAATCAGCAAACTTTGCCATCAATTGGGGGATATTATGATCTAACTCAAAGGACTTTGGTACTTGAGGAGTGCCCATTAGCTCCACCTTTGAAGTTGAAGCTGTTGAAGACACAAAAGAGGATTTGAAGCCATAACAAATTTGCTCATCTTTAAGTGCTCCATCCCTATGAGGCTTTGAGGGACCGATGATGCAGATGCCATAGCTCACAAAGCTGCCCTTTCATACTTTGTCCATAAAGTTTCATATCAGATTGCCAATGCAGAGACCATCTTGCCCTCTCATAAAGCCAGTCCAACTGCAACATCAAAGCATTTGGTGACTCTACTACTCCAAATCTCTGCTTCATTTCAGCCACCACTTGGTCCCAGTCCTCGTTGGTAGAATTCGACAAGGCCTCATGCCAACTCAAGGCTACACCTTCAAGAAAATTATGCAAAATTTTTGCCCGATCCTTCATGGACCATCCTAAAAGCCGGCATCCTCGAACAAAATCCCGAAGATAAGACTCCAGTCTTCCCCTTGGGTTCCTTGAAACACTAGAATCTTCACCATGATATAACAAAAAGGAAACACTAAGATCCAAATAATATCCCAAACAAGATCCCACAGAGCCTTAGTATACCAAGACCAACTTATTATGCATAACCACTTGTTGAAAACCCTCCACAATTTGATCCTCAACAAAATCTTCAAAAATAAGTGACCAACCAACACCATGAAAACATTGTCTATACATGCATTCAAGAATCACCCTTGTCACAATTGGAAGTGCACATAACAGCTTTAAGATATTGTACTCTTCATCATTTGCATAGCAAAAGAAGTTGAAAGCATTGAGAACCACCACTCCACTGTTATAGTCAAAAAGTACCCAAAGACTCAACTCTTCTTCACAGCAAGCTACCAGTGCATGAAACAATCCCCAATCTATCATTGTGCTTATTGACGGCATTGTCAATTCACCAACATATTCAAGAGTGCAAACATAAAGGATATCATCATGATGACTGTGCGAATAGCTTGAGCTTCACCTTCACAATCTTCTAGTTCTCTTAAATGGGTTGCAATCTCTTCTAACGGAGTTCTTCCAAGCATCTTCTTTATCACATCAAAAAACACATGCCTATACTAGGCATAACATGTAATCAAATACACCTGAGACCATTTAGTAAGGTGGGATGAATCCAATACCAAACATACCCGACGTCTCCACCAAAAGATGTGACATGAAGTTGGGGGTAATAACTTCATGCACCTCTTCACTTCCTACTGCTTTCAAAGTGAGTGATAGAGATATTCATCATTGGGAAAGGGACATTAAAAAGAAGCTTTTATACCAAGAGACGACACCATACTATCCTCCCTTAGATGAGAATGAATATGGTAACATCCCAAGTGATGTTGTACTCAAGCATAGGGAGAAGGAAAGGATCAGTGGAGGCCATAATCTCAGCAAGCCGTTCTGCACCAAAGAGAAGAGCGATACGTTGTTGAAAGAAGATCTTGTGGCTCAACATGACATGAACTGATATATATCAAGGAGTTTGAAGGGGATGATTGGGTCGGATGGGTAGGTTCCGAGGAAACATTGCACCTCCTTCATAGATACCTTTGCAATTACCTCAAAACACTCTCCAAAATATCATAAGACACAGAGACCCATAACTTTCAATAGAGACATGATATCAAATATTCAAACACATGTTGAAATGCGCCAAACTCCTAGATATATATCAGTTCATGTCATGTTGAGCCACAAGATCTTCTTTCAACAATGTATCGCTCTTCTCTTTGGCACAGACCGGCTTGCTGAGATTATGGCCTCCGTTGATTCTTTCCTTCTCCGTATGCTTGAGTACAACATCACTTGGGATGTTACCATCTTCATTCTCATCTAAGGTAGGATAGTATGGTGTGGTCTCTTGGTATAAAGGCTTCTTTTTAATGTCCCTTTCCCAATGATGAATATCTCTATCACTCAGCTCGAAAGCAGTAGGAAGTGAAGAGGTGCATGAAGTTATTACCCCCAACTTCATGTCACGGTAGTAATAGTAGTACTACTTAGTACTATAATAGTACTATGTTTATAGTTTTGTAATAGAGTACTATATTTACAATATAAGAGTACTTTTTATACTATAATAGTACTCTATATGTACTACAATCATGCTATTTTAGTCTTGTGATAATAATAGTAGGTTTGTAGTACTTTTATATAGTACTATCTTGGTATTGAAACAATTTAGTACTATATAAGCATTATACTAGTGCTCTATTATAAGTTAAAAAGTGAATAATTGAAATTCCAAACGAACTTACTTGGTAATCTTGTTATACTAGTACTCTGTTATTAGTACAAAAGTGAATAACTGAAACTCCAAATGAACTTGGTTTTTTGCTTATTTTTTGAATTCCATTGCTGCAACCCAGTCCTCTGAAACGGACTTCTTGCAAGAAGACAACACGCACTCCTTATGCTCAAAAAAGTATATTATTGCACAAAACATATGATATGTGTGCAAGCAAGGAGTGAAGATAACATTCAAGGAGTCAATTGTAAATCTGAGGCTACACAAAACACACCTACATATGTGTTGAAACACACATAAACTTTAGCATGTACACTAAATACTTAAAAGGACCTTATGTAAAACTAAGATAAAAACATTTCTAAAGTATGTTTTGAAATTTACTATCTCTAACACACATTGGAATGACTTCATAGCATGTTGGATGCTCTGCTAGTGCAGGGATCAGATTGTGCAATCCATGATTTCTAAGTTATCCATTTTAGATGGCACAATCCTAACACCCATACCAACTATTGAGCTCAAGCAGTGGATTATATTGGCATTTGCTAGGTACGTTTCAAATTTAGGCTATGGAAAGAAGGTAATTTTTTAGGGATTGAAACTACATACTCTACTGCTTAATGTTCCTTTCCCTTACAACTTTCTGATATGCTCTTTGTAGGTCTATGGGACACTTTAGATAGAGAAGTTGATTAGCATTAAAATTGAATCTATTTATTCAAATTGCAAAAGTGTGAAGGTTGGTTGTTGGTAGGCATCTACTCACCACTGCACTGCATGCAAACAGCATGCTGCGATCAATCAATGAGTAACTTTGCAAGGTAAAATCATACTGAGAGATTCCTCACAAACAAATGTGATTCTTCAAATAAATTATGTTGACAAGATACTCGAGATGCATGAACCTTTCCTCTCTTTGTATGCACCTTCATATAGTAACTTTAAGAAAGTTGGCGCCTTCTCAATAAACGCACAAGGCAACATCATTGACTTCGTGAATCAATGACTTGATGTAGATTGCTCTTCTATGATAGTCAAACTGTTCACAAGTAAAGATTTAATGGCAAGTGTAGAAAAGGTGCAATGAATACTACCCTGCTTCTTGGATGATGATGGGTTGTTGCTAGTAGAGATCAAGTGCAAGCTACAACACAAGCATTGCTATATGAATGGATTGGTTTGACCAACACTAATGATGAAGGCTTTGCAAGAGATTATCTCAATGCCTCTAAATGTCCAAAGCAACGTTGCAATTAGCTGTGATTGGAGAAATGACATCGAGTCACTGCACGCAACATTGCGCACAGAAGAGATTCCACATGCAACCAAGACCGCTCAAGAAGCTACTCTCATGAAATCAACATAGACATGCTGTTGCATGGCGTGTATGCAGCAACACAAGTAGTAAACTACAACGATTGCATTTTTCATGTCGTGCCATCTAAGGGAAACCATCCCCTTAGTCTTTTTAGCGACTCATACTACCAGAAGTTGTGCTTTCCAACTCTATTCTTTGGAAAAGGGAGATCATATCACGAACTATGCAAATGCAATTACCAAAGAATTGCAAAGTGGGAGTTATTATGTGAGGATAGAAGATTCACCCAAAGCATAGAAAATCTATTCTTTAAAACAATGAAGATATCAATACTAAAAGCCTTATCATCGACTTAGGTTTTCCTATGAAACAACTACAAGGAAGAAGCCTTTGCGCAAAAGATGTTTGCGAACAAACCTTAAATTCTAGAATAAGGTACAAAGACTTTGAGGCTCTATGCATGTCAGAGCTGACTATAAGTAGAAGTTATAGAAAAATGTATTTGCTATGATACACCCACTTGATCCACCAACTTTTTTTGTCACCTTATCATGTGGTGAAAAAATATGGCCAAGCCTTTTGCAATGCTTGCAACAACTAAACCCACAGATTCCAAAACCAACAGACATTGACAATTTAGCACATACATGACATCTTTCTTGCTTGGACCCAATGGCATCGGCATGGTACTACATCCACCGCTTCCAAGCAATTAAAAGTGAGCTAAGAAGAAACAAACAAATTCTAGGCAAACTTATGGATTTCTTCCTCGTAACAGAATTCCAATATTGAGGAAGCCAACATGACCATGGGCTACTATGGATAAAGGATCTGCTAGTGTTTGATCAATCATTGACCCTTGACATAGTTTTGTTCATTGAGTCTTTCATTTCCATAGATGGAAGACTCCTCGACAAATCTCTACGCATAGCCCAGACACAACACCATCACAAAGGATGCAAGATATCTTACAAATGATGTAGATATGGTTTCCCCAAGGCACCATCTCACACAACATACATCCTACTACTAGTCGGTCAAAATGAGACTCTCGAAAATGTTGATTTAAAACTATTAGTAAAAAATATTGAGTCAGCATTATATGATTTGGATAGGCAGACAACCATTTCATTTGATAACTGGTTGCTCTTGCTGGATGTGACAGAAGAGACTTACATTGGCGGAATCCACATTTCAATAAAGAAACCATTGGTCCTAATGAAGAGAGAGCCAAAGGACAACTTTAACCCCAAGCTTGCAATGCTTTGGGACACAAACACTGACATAAATTCATTTTAAACCCCCATGGCACAACAGCATATTGCACATCGTACATGATAAAAATAGGCATAACAACAATGAAGGCCTTAAAAGAAGCTTTTGAATATAGCATAAAGAACAAAATTAGTGCAGTGGAATGGCTATAGAAGATTAGCAACACACTCATAAGCACTTAGGAGCTAAGCTTGCAACAAGCTGCATTTTAGAAGTATTTGAGAAGGAAGGAAGAAAAAGAGATCCTAAACTAATCAACGAGTTTTGGGAGGGAGAGATATATATATATATATGATCTTTGATAATGTTTTGTTTGTTTATGTGAGGGGCTAGGGAGAAATAGCACAAGAAGAGAGAATATGTTAAACTAAGTATTTCAAAATAATTTGTTATTTGTTTGAGACAGAGAGAGAAGTATTCTATGTATTTTGAAATATTTTTTTGCTTGTTTGTGTGAGAGGTTTAGTTAAAGAGAGAGAGAGAGAGAGAGAGAGAGAGAGAGAGAGAGAGAGAGAGAGAGAGAGAGAGAGAGAGAAGAGAGAAAGAAGATAAACATTTTGAGGGTATATGGAAGTAGAAAGAGGTTGAAAGAGCTAATTTTAATCATATGGTACAGGGGAAGATGCATTTGTCTATCCATGCCATTGACAAATTGTACAAGACACTTCGCTTTCATCAACACGAACTTCCAAGAAGATAGAACACTTCTTGTAAAAAGGAAGGCAATATAATCTAGAAGTATTGCAAGTGTTAGCAAGTGATGTGGAGCATTTGCCTAGCTAAGTATGCAAGCAAATACAAAACGTTGAAAGGGAGAAAAATGAAAATAAAGAAAGAGCGGATAAGTCGATTCATCAACTTTAACAAGTGCAGAGACATCACACACTTCCATCATGAGCATTGATTTATGTTCCTTTCCAAGAATCAGAAAATACACTTCTCGCAACATCCAAAACATGGGTAGATGCATACCACAAGCATATAGTAACAATCAGGAAAAAGAGAGATAGATTCACAAAGGCAATACTTCATGCAAACACAAGCACCAAATTGTCATCAACAAGCTATTCAACTAGGTCGAGTCGTTATAGCTATGACATCATAGTAGACATCACACATACACTAAGAGAACCAATATGCAACCATATGTGCCATAAAACATACAAACTAATACTAAACAAAGATTACCACAATGTAATCAAGAAACAACTCTTGCACAATGAATCTTGCATGACAACATCATGTTGTGAAAAATGTTGGAACCCTCTAAGCCAATTACTATCTTACTCATCGGAGGCAAGGGCACTGACAAAACATTCACGCTTCAAAAAATAGTCCAAGGCCTGCTTTGGCACTACACACGCTTGAATGAAATTGACATTGATCTTCCAGCTACATTGCTCATGGCATACACTAGCAGAGTTGCATTCCACATCGGTGGAGCAATGATTCACTCTGCGCTACATCTGCCACTTGTAGCAGACATTGTCACAAACCTTACAGGTTGAAAACCTCGACAACCTCAACCCACAATACAAAACCTATGCCTAATCATTTTTGTTAAAGCATCCCTTATTGGTCAAAGCATGCTAGGATTAATTCATACATGACTATGATCAATTAAACACAACCACTCATCCTCACTAGGAGGACTAGATGTCATATTTTGCAGAGATCTATACCAAGGTGGTAGCAAGCTAAGGGTGTCCACTTCCGGACCACTTTCGGGTGAGTGTGACACCCGCTCGAGTGAAAATACAAAGGTTTTGCTTCGGTCTCCTATACCTCGATCGAGGTATAAGCTCTTTCACCGGACCGAGCCTGTACCTCGATCGAGGCTTGCTGGCAAGCCAGCTATACATGCCACATCTACCTCGTTCGAGGTATTGTGGCAATCCAGCTCAACCTCGATCGAGGTCAGGTGGCATGTCCAGCATACCTCGATCGAGGTATGTGCCATCCGACAGGGCAGCCAACAGGGCGGATGACGTACCTCGATCGAGGTATGCTGGACACATTCTGCCAACACACCATGATCGAGGTATCGTGGCATGTCAAAACCTCCATCGACGTGGATGTACCGAGATGTATGGGCATGTCACAATACCTCGATCGAGGTATCGTGGCATGTCACAATACCTCGATCGAGGTATCGTGGCATGGCAAGACCTCGATCGAGGTAGATGTAAATTGATGTATGGGCATGTCAAGAATACCTCGATCGAGGTATTGTGGCATGCCAACGAGATGTATGGTTATGTCAAGAATACCTCGATCGAGGTATCGTGGCATGCCAATACCTCGATCGAGGTATATGTGCCGGGATGTATGCGCATGGAAAGAATACCTCGATCGAGGTAGGTAAACCCTAATTTTTATTATAAAAGGAGAGCGACCCCCCTCATTCCGCATACCTCGATTGAGCTCTGCCTCATTCACCGATTTCGGATTTGCCGGACTTCGACGGAAAAGCGCAAGCGACGGAGAGCGACGAATGGACATCGACGGAGATGGACGGAGCAGGAGCGGGAGAGTCCAGGTTGGCATTTTCTTTTATGTAGCATTTTCTTTTATGTAGCATTTTCTTTTATGTAGAATTTGATTTAATTTTAGTTTAAAAGAAAAATTATAAAATGCATTTTAATGTTTTTCTGAAATTTATGAATTACGGGATTTTTTATTTAAAATGTGAAAATTAAATTTTTTTTTAAATAGAGCTTTTTTTAGTAAATAAAAAAACGTTGATATTATTAATTATAAAATATTTATAAATTTAAAATGTATTTGTAAATTTTTTTTTTAATTTTTAAATTACGACATTTATAATTTAAAATGTGAAAATTTTAATTTTAAAAAACGTAATTTAAAATTTTAGTTTATAAGAAAAATTATAAAATGCATTTTAATGTTTTTCTTAAATTTATGAATTACGAGATTTTTTATTTAAAATGTGAAAATTATTTTTTTTTTTAAATAGAGCTTTTTTTAGTAAATAAAAAAAGTTCATATTAATAATTATAAAATATTTATAAATTTGAAATGCATCTGTAAATTTTATTTTTTAATTTTTAAATTACGACATTTATAATTTAAAATGTGAAATTTTTAAATTTAAAAAACGTTTAATGAGGCATTTTTTATTAAAAATGTGAAAATGTTAAATATTTCTGTTTTTTTTATGTAGCATTTTCTTTTTGGTAGAATTTAAAAGAGAAATAATAAAAAATTTTAGGTTAAAAGAGAAATAATAAAAATTTTCTAAATTTGAAATGCAATATAATGTTTTTTTGAAATTTATGAATTACGACATTTTTTATTTAAAATGTGAAAATGAAATTGTATTTTCAAAATAGAGCTTTTTTAGTAAATAAAAAAACGTTCATATTAATAATTATAAAATATTTATAAATTTGAAATGCATTTGTAAATTTTTTTAAAATTTTTGAATTAGGAGTTCTATATTTCTGTTTTTTTAATGTAGCATTTTCTTTTTGGTAGAATTTAATTAAATTTTAGTTTATAAGGAAAATTATAAAAAATTTCAAAATTTATAATGCATTTTAATGTTTTATTGAAATTTGTAAATTACGACATTTTTTATTTAAAATGTGAAAATGAGATTTTTTTTTGTTAAATAGAGCTATTTTTATTAAATAAAAAAACGTTCATAGGAATAATTTTTAAGTATTTATAAATTTGAAATGCATTTGTAATTTTTTTTTAATTTTTGAATTACGACATTTAAAATTTAAAATGTGAAAATTTTAAATTTAAAAAACGTTTAATGAGGCACAAGACTCGCTCGACTTATCAAATTAATAAGACATTTTGTATAAGACTCGCTCGACTTATCGAATTAATACACAAACATAAACCTACTAGTCAACTATTGGAGTTGGACATTAAAGATTGACTAGTGACATGGTTGGTGACCAAAGCTTGAAGTTGACTAGACACTTTGGGACAAGCAAGTTCTTTAGAAGGAAACTAGGTTTAAGCTTGGGTAATCATCCCTAATATATTGGGAAATTACTAATGATAAATCATCCTTTAACTATTTGGCAATTAGTAAGGATCGATTCTACTAGGAAATATGTTGAAGGCATATGTCCCCTATTAGTCAATAGATTGATTAGACTAAGCATGCATGATAAGGCTATAGCTTGGAAATGCCTAGATAGTGGCTTAGTCCAAATCTTCAATATCCCTTAAGAAGACATGAAATAGTGGCTTAGACCTTAAGAAGACATGGAGTTGCAAATGTCTAATTCTTCTAAGTTATGCATAGACTCTAGCATAACTGAAAAAAGAATATTACAAGATTGAGAATATTTGGATGGGTCTTCAAGAACTCGAATATTACGGTCTGTGCCTATAAACTGTTTGAGATTCTTATGCTATCACTATGGCATGCTTTAGATCTAGCACTTTGATCATGTTTGTTGTCTAGTTCCATAATTCATCTACTTCTCTTATATGTAGAAGAAGAAAGAAATACACCATAGAGAAACTGAAAGTTTAACTAGAATACCTAACATTCATTGCACATGGGACTCTAGTAAATCTATATTCATTCCACATTCATGCTAATATATGCAAGTGTTTTGATCAACTATAGACCTAAGTTCAAATAGAGCCTGTTAATGACTGAATCTCTCCTAATCATCCCTTAATGATCATAGATAAGAGACTTAAGAGAGAGAGACTCCATAACCTTCAAGAGTCGACATATAAAGCATCCCATTCCATGTTGTTTGCTACATGGCAGCTCGCCATGTGGCACACATACATCCCTTTTTGCACCGTAGGGAAACCTATGACTAATGTTAACAACATTTATCTTGTCTTTTACAAACGACTAAGATGTTTTCCCAAAAAGACTTTGTATCAATAATCACGTGAACCACCTCATAACCAAAATAGTGCGGATGCTACATATCTCCTTTCCCTCGTTCAAACTATGTCACACATGGAATGTCAACCACATGCTCAAGGAATTATATGCTAGTTTCATTGTAAGCAAGGGTGGTCTCTTTCTTGCTAGTCCAACCATAGGCAACGGTGACGCTTATTAGTTGAGCTCAACCAAAATTAACATTAGTTATCGTATGCAACCCTTCCCATTGCATAGGGACATCCAAGGATTTAATTTTCAAAGTTTTTGAATCCTCTTCTAGGGATCTTGTGCCCTTTGTTGTTGCTACGTATGTGGATGATCTCATTCCAAAACTATTTTTACAACTAGAAGTCGAGTGAGTCTTATACAAAATGTCTTGAACCAAGTGATGATCTATAGGAATGGCCAGTAGTTGAGGTGGATTGCCCAACCAAAATAGATAATATTGAAAAGGCTTAATTATTTTCTCAAAGTTCTCGCTTTAAAAGGTCTGTAGTGTGAACCCGCTCTCATTTTTAATGTGTAGTCCGAGAAATACTAGATGCGCCTTGCTTGTGTATCGTTCAAAGTAATGTATTAGGTATCCTTCTATCTCCTCCATATCTATTTCAAACCCAAGGCAGTAAAGCATTCAAAGAAGGTCTTATTAACCAAACCTCTCCACTATCTGTCCTTAGTATAGGGGCCATTAGTGGACAATGTGGTCCTTACACCACATGTGGAAAAGTTTCATATTGGATAAAAAGTGAAAAAAGGGAAACATATAAGGAGAAAATATTTGAGACATCTAAGTTTTAAAATGCAACGACTAGAGTGAAAAAATTCTAATCAAAATTAAGAATTATTAATAATATTGATTAATATTGAGCCACACATTTGGCCCATCTACCGGTCGGTAGGTGCATAGGATCTACCTCATTAAGGAGTACGTACAAATAGTTTTCATTACGTAAATAGATTATAAGTCATATTGAATAGAATATTATTTTCATTACCCAAATAGAATATTAATTTCCATGTGTTTTTTTTGTGCATGCGCCAGCCAGTGCACAGGTTCTAGCACCACTATTCGTATGCAGATAGAGATGCTGAGAGCTGAGATGAGGGCACTGCAGGATGCTAGGGCACCCCCTCACTTGGTTGCGAGCCTGGATTCAGTTATTGAGGCTCTGAGTCGATTGGAGACAGTTGAGGACGTTGTGGATAGCTTTCAGGCACAGGCCGAGGCAGAGATCATTGGTGGTGGCTTGGATTGGAGAGCGATTCGACAGTTGTTTGAGCGGGAGTCACATCACAGGGAGGCCTTGGACGACATGTTTTGGGATGGTCACACCGAGGGCCAGCGACCACGATCAGGGCTCCCCTTGCATATTTTACGGTGTAGGCACCCCATCATAGCAGCACACATTTATCCGAGATATCTTGCTGCGAATGGTGGTCGGTTGCCTCACAACCGCCAGATAGCGAGGTCGTTTGCCATGCAGCTTTATGCTGAGTTTGTCCTTGGTCATCGGGTGGACTACCTCAGTACCTGTCCAGGATCAGGAGCGGGACGTGGTAGGATGGGGTGCCAGGAGCGTCAGATTGTAAATGTTCGGCGTCGACGCGAGGGACCAGAGTTGCACACCATCCCTGCACCGGCATTGCGAGCGGTGGGAGGACAGATTAGAGGGGATGTTCATTCAGTGGCATCATCCTTGCAGCACATGGTCTCGGCCCTATCGAGATCTATTGCGATTCCACCTCCCCCACCTCGATCATCGATGGAGCATCCCACATCTACACCACCTCCCACATCTACGGCGCCTCAGCACGAGTTGGAGGCTCGAGACAGACGGATTGCAGAGTTGGAGGCTGTGTTGGCTGAGTCTAGGGACGAGGTTAGTTATTTTGATTATGTTAGTTTATTTTTTTGTAGCGTGTTTTGAACTGAAGTTTTTTGGTTAATTCTCACCATGTACGCGACATGTTTGCATTGCAGGCACATCAGATGCGTCAGGAGATGGAGTCTCGCGTACGACTCTTGCAGACAGATTTGGAGGAGCAGAGGATTCGGACATGCATAGCATACCATCGCGCAGAGCACTATATCTTGCAGTTGAGGCATATTAGTCGTGATCCGTCACGCCATAGGATCGACCCCAGTGTGGCCCTATACCCTGCTCCTCCTGTAGATGTGCCGACTAGGACACCGATAGACGCAGCAGTCGTAGCGAGGCTTCCTACTGCCACTTGTGTCCTCTGCCACGAGGACTTTGACACCGTAGGGTGGTTTGGACTAGGGTGCGGCCACATCGCACATCTCCACTGCATGACCCGCCACATGGTGGCACGTTCAGTGTGCCCTGTATGCTTTGCCGACATTGATGTGGCGACATACAGAGGTCTGGACATGGATGATCTATATCCTGGTCATCGTCAGGCTGTTGATCCATTCGCCCGTGTAGTCTTGACAGAGCACTACAGGGAGGAGGCACAGAGAGCATTGCTGATGCAGGAGGGTGCGGATACATCGGTGGTTGCATCATGCGTTCCACGACGCTTTTCGTACGGTGACTTCATGCCAGGTGACGAGGCACGAGCGGAGGAGGCACGTCGGATTGAGCGAGAGGCAGAGCTGCAGACATCATTGCAGCAGTGGGTGGAGCAGCAGCTAGGGCGGGGCCGAGACCAGCGTATTTCACATGTAGAGACGATTACTCGTGCTGGATTTGAGGCACGAGTATTCGCAGATGCACGGCTATGGGAGCTGAGACGCGCGTACATAGAGGAGGCGAGGGATGCAGAGATGGCAGCAGTGGCACGTGCAGCATGCCCTCCTCTTCATCAGGATGAGGCTGGCCCATCTCATGCAGGTGATGAGGCTGGCCCATCTGAGCCGGCATTGCCTGAGGGCACACAGCGGACGGTTGGGCAGCGAGTCATACAGGAGCCACGTCAGCGTTTCACTAGAGGATCATATGTAGAGTTATCAGATTCAGATTCAGATTGATTGTTTAGGCTTCACACGTTTCTTGTATAGGGATGCACTTTTGCAGCATGATGATGATGATGTATAGATTCATTTTGGTACTTTCATGATATTGTTCCCACTTTTATGATGTATGAGCTGGTCCGTACTTTCATGATGTTCTTCACACTTTGTTTATCTCAGTTTATAGTTTGTTTAATACATAAGGTATTTAAAAAAGAATGCCATGTGAAGTAATTGTAAACATTAAACATTAATTGCAAACATTAAACATTAAACATATCAAAATTCATCTTATTTTGGATCAAAATTTTATTTTGCTGATAAAAGTTTTTCATTTTTTAAACAAAAATTTTATTCTATTCATGTTTGTCAATAAAGTGTGTTTCAAAATCCAAATTTTCATCAATTTTTCAAAAAGACAACTATTGTCATATTCATGCTTCCAAATCTAGCCTTCCGATCTTAATATCAAAATATGTTGAAATTCAACCATTTGATAAACTAATTTGTATAAAAAGAAAATTACTTTTTTTAGACAATGCCATAGCCCAATGTAAAATTGTTTCATCAAATGAAATTAGATATTAAAGTAACATCAATTTTACCAACTTTCAATTTATGCTTACTACAAAAAGTATTCTAGAAATGTATATTGGTACAAAACTTATCCATGACTCCGAGGGCAATGTTGTTACCTATGTGTAAATCAATTGATAAAAAATTCTTTCAACACCAATGAACTTGAGGGAATGTGTGATCTAGAGATACTTAAACAACATGACAAAAGGAAAAAATTCTAGAAATCACCAATGTGTGGACATGCTTAGTTTGTAGGGTGTAGAAATTCTTTTATATGGATTTGATATGGGCACTTGCATAGAAAACGATTGGTATTTCAAAGAAAAAGCTCTAGCAACTCTCTTAGTTGAATGAAGCAGTTTCTTCTCCTTTGCAATTTGTCATGTTTTTTAAATTAAAGGAGAGAATACTTTTTGCAAATGGTAATACTAGACATTTTTAGGTTCTGCAATAAAATATAAGTAATATTTTATGCATTCTTTTTTCACAATTCTAGTTTTTTAATATTATTGACATGAAGCGTATATTTTGTCCCTACAATTTTTAAAAAATATAAAATTTTTGGGGATTTTTTTCAAAAATGGAGTTAGACTTGTCCTTTGCATGATTTTGCTGTTATTTATTATGACTCAGTGTTTAATGCTAATTGGTGATCAAAGAAAACAAGACCTAATTATTTGTCATATTCGAACCACAATCACATGTGCCTTCCAAATCACAATCGCATATGCCTTCCAAGTTTCTAAGGACTATTTCAATTTCCTTAATATGACATTTGCCAATGCACCAATCTAATTATTATGCATGTATAAAAGATAATGAACATAAAGAAGAGAAATCAACACAATTGGCAATTAATGCATGTATACGGGAATACAAGGAAGGTGTAGCATGCTAGCCCACCATTTTATTTCACTATTTTCTTTTGCATTTAGTGGTTTATGTACAAGAGAAAGGATTGGCAGTTGGTATAAGGAAAAGTGTTGGTATTTGGTTTATGTAAAAAGAAAGGGTTGTTGCATAGGCTATGCACCAAAAAAATATACACATATTAACAATCCCACTTCTCCCTTTTAAACTCCACTCATGTATGGGAGTACAAGGAAGGTGTGACATGTTAGGCCACAATTTAATTTTACTATTTTCTTTTGACTTTGGTGGTACGCTAACATGTAGTCGTGCTAGTAGGGATTGCTTCTACGTCGTGCAAACCAAATCAGTTGGAGACCAAATCTTGCGTGGATGTATGTCTAGGGTAGCCTAAGAGGCGTGTGAAGTTTCGTCCCCAACAGGGTTTAGGATTTAGGGTCCAGGGTTTAGGGTTTAGGGTTTGGGGTTTAGCCGTGCTAGTAGGGATTGCTTCTACGTGGCGCAAACCAAATCAGTTGGAGACCAAATCTTGCGTGGATGTACGTCTAGGGTAGCCTAAGAGGCGTGTGAAGTTTCGTCCCCAACAGGGTTTAGGATTTAGGGTCCAGGGTTTAGGGTTTAGGGTTTAGGGTTTAGCCGTGCTAGTAGGGATTGCTTCTACGTGGCGCAAACCAAATTAGTTGGAGACCAAATCTTGCGTGGATGTACGTCTAAGGTAGCCTAAGAGGTGTGTGAAGTTTCATCCCCAACAGGGTTTAGGATTTAGGGTCCAGGGTTTAGGGTTTAGGGTTTAGCCGTGCTAGTAGGGATTGCTTCTACGTGGCGCAAACCAAATCAGTTAGAGACCAAATCTTGCGTGGATGTACGTCTATGGTAGCCTAAGAGGCGTGTGAAGTTTCGTCCCCAACAGGGTTTAGGATTTAGGGTCCAGGGTTTAGGGTTTAGGGTTTAGGGTTTAGCCGTGCTAGTAGGGATTGCTTTTACGTGGCGCAAACCAAATCAGTTGGAGACCAAATCTTGCGTGGATGTACATCTAGGGTAGCCTAAGAGGCATGTGAAGTTTCGTCCCCAACAGGGTTTAGGATTTAGGGTCCAGGGTTTAGGGTTTAGGGTTTAGGGTTTAGCCGTGCTAGTAGGGATTGCTTCTACGTGGCGCAAACCAAATCAGTTGGAGACCAAATCTTGCGTCGATGTACATCTAGGGTAGCCTAAGAGGCGTGTGAAGTTTCGTCCCCAACAGGGTTTAGGATTTAGGGTCCAAGGTTTAGGGTTTAGGGTTTAGGGTTTAGCCGTGCTAGTAGGGATTGCTTCTACATGGCGCAAACAAAATCAGTTGGAGACCAAATCTTGCGTGGATGTACGTCTAGGGTAGCCTAAAAGGCGTGTGAAGTTTCGTGCCCAACAGGGTTTAGGATTTAGGGTCCAGGGTTTAGGGTTTAGGGTTTAGTCGTGCTAGTAGAAATTGTAAAAATGTATGCATTTGTCCTTCCACGTGGCGCATACCAAATCAGTTGGAGACCAAATCTTGCGTGGATGTACGTCTAGGGTATCTTAAGAGGCGTGTGAAGTTTCGTCCCCAACAGATAAGTCCACGTGCGTATTTCATTAGTACGTGCACCATTTTTCATACGTAGTCACAAGTGCTAGTAGGGATTATAAAAATGTTCGCAACTGTCCTTCCATGTGGCGCATACCAAATCAGCTGGGCACCAAATCTTGCGTGGATGTACGTCTACGGTAGCCTAAGAGTCGTGCGAAGTTTCATTTCCAACAGATAAGTCCACACGCGTATTTCGTTAGTACATGCGCCATAGCTCATACGTAGTCGTGCTAGTAGGGATTGCAAAAATGTATGCATTGTACCTTCCACATGGCGCATACCAAATCAGTTGGGCACCAAATCTTGCATGGATGTACATCTACGGTAACCTAAGAGCCGTGCAAAGTTTAATCTCCAACAAATAAGTCCACATGCATATTTGGTTAGTACGTGCGCCATTTCTCACACGTAGTCGTGCTAGTAGGGATTGTAAAAATGTACGCATTATACCTCACGTGGCGCATACCAAATAAGTTGGAGAACAAATCTTGCGTGGATATATGTCTAGGGTGGCCTAAGAGTCGTGCGAAGTTTCATTCCCAACAGATAAGTCCACACGCGCATTTCGTTAGTACATGCACCATAGCTCATACGTAGTCACGAGTGCTAGTAGGGATTGTAAAAATGTACGCATTGTACCTTCCACGTGGCGCACACCAAATCAATTCAGACCAAATCTCGCGTGGATGTATGTCTAGGGTGGCCTAAGAGTCGTGCGAAGTTTCATCCCCAACAAGCAAGTCCACACGTGTATTTCGTTAGTACGTGCGCGAATTTTCTTAGTCACGTTTTTAAAATGTCCTAATGCACAAAACAAATTACAACATTACTACTAATAAACAATTTTTTGTATTACAAACACAACAAATCCCATTGAGAAGACATCGGACATCATGTTAAAATGTCCTAATGCACAAAACAAATTACAACATTACTACTAATAAACAATTTTTTGTATTACAAACACAACAAATCCCATTGAGAAGACATCGGACATCATGTTAAAAATAGAATCTAATACAATGATGTGTATGAACGTGTATACAGCCATCATAGTGAAATACAAAATATGAGTCCATGAAAATTACAATAGTACGGTCACACAGTGAGCCTATACATATCGAATACAAAAAAGTGTAATCAACTAGTGATACCCAATAAAAATCAATCTGATCAACTGATGATCCCAAAAAATAAGATATGTAATGTGCTACTCCTCAGGATCAGCTCTCATGCCAATAGTTGCAAGTATGCTCTCATGATCCGCCACTGCAAGGCGCCATCGTGGAGTGGATGTCGCCTTGCGAGTGCGAACACGACTCAAAGTAATCTTGATCCCAACAACAAGATGAGAATACATGTATGCCTCCCGATCCGCCATGTACTCCTGGAACTCAATATAGCGACCACGCCTCTGTATCTGCTGAAAATAGTGGCCACCGACGATCATGCTATGAGCATTGAAGTGCATCCCATGCCCATCCACTGTATCCTCATTCAGCACACTCTTCAGCATAGAGCATCGCAACAAGTAATAATCCACACCCTCCTCATTGCCCTCCGAAGCAATAACCGCGAAGATATCACCAATACGCAAAATATCTGTAAGCTGGTCATAATCTCTAGAGGAACTGAATCCCGCATCCTGATCATCATGTATCTCCTCCCAAGGCTGGAAGGGAGAAAGCACTCGCCGTACCCATGGATCGGCCCATGGTATCATGGAGCACCCTCCCCAATCATCATCAATGCATGCAGAGCAAAAACATGCAAACCGTCGAGAAAAGATCGCGGGGTGAGACTCACCTATGCTCCTAATGGAATGGAAATCAAGAGTGCCAGGCACAGAACGACAATCAAAAGGCCTCGACCGATCAAGACTCCCAATGTCCACGCACCAAAAATACCGGCTCACCACCCTATCGTCACGCGACTGAAACGAGGATGTAGCACTAGTGGATAAGTGCTGGTTGCACCACCGCACCACATCATGTGCATCCTTGAAGCGATCGGCACTGTGACGCAACTGGTATCGACGCAACGCACGCTTCACGCAAGCACCTGCACCATCGTGCTCTCCCTTACCGTGCCCTGTCTCGAAGTAGCTCCATGTGATCGGAATGCCTGTCTCACGGTGCCATCTGCAGAACCAATAAAACTGTCTAGCGGATTTGAACTGACCGCCGCAACCGTCTGACCAGATCCAGCACCGCTGCCATGTGACACCATGATCCCTCAAGAAACTATCATGCAAAGTGAAGCAATGCTGCACAAAATGGGCATCATGCGATCAATCATCACTAATGTAGAAGTGATACTCTCGCACAATGATGCATGAGTCCATGGTGCTATCAATGCCATCCACATGAGCCTGTGCATGACGATAGCTAATGTGCACAAATATAGCAACCTGCAATATGGCATTGAAAAAAAAATATGACTATTGAAATAATTCAATATAATGAGGCGGGGAAAAAATCAATACTCAATCACACGTCACCTGTTCGGAGAAATAATACTCCGATTGGATCTCATGCTGTGGTGCAAAGGTGTAATTCTCCGCAAAGTCCACCACTGAGACAACCACCCCTATAGGAAATGTCCTCAAACATGCACGAAACTGACGATCCTCCCATTTCGTAGTGTGCGAGTGGCGTATGTAGTGGTACAGCTTCCCTCGAAAACAGTTAATGAATACAACACGTGGTGTCTCCTTCCCCACAAGCTGCAACCTCCTCGACTGTGCACCACCATCTAATGTCAAGGTACAGTACTCATACTGCTGCCAACGAACCATCTGCACATCACAAGTATCTAGTGCAACTCGTGACACTCTGGCAAAGTCACCACACAAAGTACACGTGCCTTCCACACAATCAAGGGAGTGGAATAAAGCATCACCATCTCGTGTACACAATATGGAATGAATGAAGTCGCGAGGGCTAGTAGGAACCACTCCCCTATGACCATCAAGGGAACGGAATACGTCATACATCAATCCAAAATCCACATGGTAGCGACAACAGCATGTGTCACGCTCCTGAGAGCATCGCACAAACCATGGCCTGCATCGCTCAAATGACCTCTGCCCAATCTTGAACTCCGGATGCGCCTCTACAAACTGAGTGTACAACTCAGTCTGGGTACACTCCAAAAAACATGCACCATGCTCAATGTACACACCGCGTGACACCCTCTTCCGCAATGCCTTCTTGAACACCGGGGATGCTCTGCAATGCTCCTCCCAAAACTGTTGTATGAAGGACCTAGTGGAATCATCCAACAATCGATCGCTGCGAGGTGCACGACCACTCGAAGCCCAAAGAGCATCAGTCTCACTATCCTCTAGACTCTGCCTCCTAATGATGCCTGCTCGCAATGTGCGCGGTGCAATCTGAAGAAGACGTGAAGCGGTACACACATGGCCTATCATATGAGGTCTACTAATGGCAGCCACAATAGCACGACGTGCTGCCAAGGCATCACTGGAGTTCCTATGCTTAATAGAAGCATAGGAACGTCGAACACTGCTAAGGACCTCGCTAGATACAACCCTATCTCTACGTGCACCAAGACCAGCAAGCCTCCTACACTCTACCAAGTCAGGGTGATCAATCAGGGATGTAAGAAGAGAAGACTGCGAAGCTGGCGTGAGGTCACAAAAAAAAGACTGCACAATCTTGCTAGCACGACGACGGATAGTGGACTTCGGCAAGTCACGTCGTGAAGCAACACTGCTGCTACAAGATGGGGCAACGGGATCAATGGGAGATGGTAGGGTGGACGGGGGAAGGGAGGTGCCAAGCGGAGCGGGGGGAGGGGGAGGGGGAGGGGGAGGGGGGAGGGTGGAGGGGGAAGAGGTAGAGGTGGAGGCCAAAATGTAGGTGGCTAGGGGAAGGGCGGAGGCTAGAGGTAGGGGAGCGGATGAGCATGGGGGGACAATGGAGGTGGGGGTGGGGGTGGAGGTGGGATGTAGAGGTAGAGCTGGAGGTGGATCAGTGGTGGCAGCACGAGCTCGAGCTCTAGAGGCTCTCTTGCGCTCACGAGCCTTCCGCTTGCGCTCCTCATCAATGAGATTTGGGGGGGGGTTCCTACATCTTTCACGTCTACTAGCTCTACGGCTTTGAGAACCCATTCTCAATGAAAGTAGGATGGAAGGTGTGACAAAGTGATGAGGAGGCAAGAATGGCTAAGAATGGGTGAAATGAACCAAAACGTGGTGTCTTATAGAGAGCCTCAACTCATCCACTAGATTGCTCTTAGATTGCTCTTCATTATTATTGGTGGAGAGGTGCTAAGATTGATACTAATTGGCTTAGTTTTGGTGGAGAGGTCTGCTATGCCCAGAGCCGCGATCAGAGCTTATACCTCGATCGAGGTATTTAGTGCATTGCGCATGCATGTATGTATGAACCTCGATCGAGGTATCTGTATGTCTCCTCGGTCACATACCTCGAACGAGGTAATGTATGCCTCATCCATCATATGTACCTCGATCGAGGTATTGTATGCATCGCACATCGTCATGTGTATACATCTGGCTGATGTGGCACCATGCATGGTCATGATGTGGTAATATAGTCTCATCATGATGTGGTACTGGGCATGACGAGTTGGCATTCATGAGGTGGTAGATGACATGGCAAATTGAGGTGGAGGGATTGGTGACGTGGCCAGGAGAGGAGGTATGCCAAGGTGGCATTGTGTGATCACATGGCTAATGATGTGGAATGATGAGGTGGCACATGTGGCAGCACGTGTGGTAGCACGTGTGGCAATGTAAGGTGACATGGCAAGGAGTGATGTCACATCTGCTTGATGAGATGGCACCACGTGGTCTAACAACGTGGCATGGTTTTGATGACTCAGCCTTCCACATGGGCAGCATGCAGACTCCAAAGGCTTGCCACTAGGATCGGTGATGCTCCTAGCCTACCTCACCAAGCCTAATACCAAGCCTACCTTGTCTTGGTATTAGGCTTGGGTGGCCCTTTTTCACCCACAAAAGGGAGATTTCACTCTTGGAGGCCATATCGTACGTTTCCCTTGCTCAAATTTAACCAAAATTTTTTCCTCTTATTCATCATGCAGAGCACTAAAAATATTGACATTTTTGAAATGTTTGGTTATGTTTGAGAATTACTAGATTTATTTTTAATATTCTTTGTTGATCCTCTGAGGAGTAAAAGTAAAAATTAAACTTCAATCTTCCTAAATCTAACCGTTGGATTTGGGATTTGATGATTCAACCACACACCCTTATGTGCCTACTAACCTTCCACCGAATTGGATTTGCTTAATTATTCAAAATACTAAAAAAATGTGGTGTGCTACTAAAATGCATGTATTTTATGACTTTATTTATTATAAATAATTATTTATAATTAGATAAATCATTTAAAAAATTACCAATAAATCAAGTTAAGCTCTACATAATGCAAAGAGACCACTTACAAAGTTTCAATAACATTTAATCTAAAATGAGTGAGAAATTTAGAATTTTATATGACACTCTTTGTTCGTGACAAACGTGTGACCACCCTGGAACCATGCCGTGTGACACAAAGAAATTTTTTGTGTGTGCATCAAATTTTCGATCAGACTATACGATTGTGTGCACAATAGCAAGTGTGATGTTGTGTCAGAAGACTTCAAAGACTAGATCCATAGGGAAGTAGGTGAGATTTGCATTTTTGTGTGCTAAAAAGCTTGTTTTTCCACCTCCTTAGGATTGGGGAGTGAACAAAAAGTGGACACCCTTAGCTTGCTACCACCCACCAAGCAAGCCTAGTTAGAGATGCTTGGATATTCAAGAAACCCAAGAATTCGACCAACCTATTTCATCTATCGTATTGGAAAGAGAAGATTCGCTGCTATGAGCTAGCAACCATAGTGCATAAAAAAGACAAGCAATTCATAGAGACCCTAAATAGAACAAGAGTCACACAGCACATCGGCAACAATTTGGAATACTTGAATAGCACTTTCCTTTGCCAGCCACCATCCATTGCAAACACACTGCATCTTTTCTAGACAAACGCGCAAAAAGAGAAGCACAATCAAGATGTCTTCAACAAACTACCTAGAGCCACCCACATTCTCGTCGAGTAAGTTGAAATGATCAGAAAGATATGAATGAATCCATTTATCATGCTAAAGTGTCAAAATTCTAGAGCTTTAGAAATTTTGTACTTATCTTTGTTTCATTAGAGCTAGACCTTATCAAACTCTATATTTTCTTATGAACATGGATTTTTCTCATATAGAGTTCGGGTCCTTGGTTTCCTCCCTCCATCCTAGAGGTGTATACATGGTCATGTACATATGAAGGTGTTTTATATTTAGTTAGAATCATAGTCATAAGGTGATCAATAATTTATTAGTTCCATAGTTTGAACATTTTATTCATATGATCATTTGATGTACAAAATGGATCAAATCATATGGGTAGCATAAAAATCAATGAGCTACAAATAGCTGTTTATGAAGGGTATAGCTAGGAGGAGCTTCTATATCATGGGTTGGACTATTGTTGTTTGTATGTAATTCCATAAAATAATGAAACCCCTTCAACTCACGTGCTACCTTACATAATTTTGAGTGGCTGCCTCGAGGTGTAGACATTGCAACATTTCCCCTTTTGTATCCATTGAATGATTGCTAAGTTGCATGGATTTATTATTTATCGAATTATAGGTTTTCTCTTTGTATGTTGCCAAGAATTTTCCCTTTGGTATTCATTGAATGAATGCTGACTTGCATCAATTTATGAGTTATTCAGTAGTAAGTTTTATTTTTGTAAAAATAAGTGAAAACAATCTCTGATAGTGTCATGCAGATTAACCATTTTTCATAGGTCCTCAATGCTCGTATAGGTGATCTATTTGGCACATAGCACACATCACTACATCAAGCCAAAATTTATTGGGCAAGGACCTAGCCTTAAGCATGCATCTGGCCATCTCCATAGTGGACATGTTCTTTCTTTTAGGAATATGATTATGACGAGGAGTGTAAGGAGTAGTGCATGAGTGAACAATGCCCCGTGAAGACAAAAATGCATCAAACTCCTTTGACATATACTCCCCCCCCTATCTGTGTTGAAGGTGACAAGCTTGAATCCCGATTCATTCTCAACCATATTCAGCCACCTTTGAAAGCATGAGAACACTTCAGATTTGGCTTTTAAAGAATATATCCAGTAATATCTTGTGAAGTCATCAATTAGAGTCATAAAATATTTGTACCCACCAATGGCATTCTTCCTCATTGAGCCATAGACATCACTGTGCACTGTTGAGATATCGAGCTCCACTCATGATATGCCAGAGTGACCATTGTGCATTTATGTCACTGATTTGTTAGTTGCAAATGCAGTTGGTACATCGCCCATGAATAATAGCTAGGTGACAGCTATCTTTATATACTCTAGTTAGTGGCTCAGTTAGTATGCCACCTAGGTTAGCTGAGTTTGGTTTGAGACCCACATATAGGGTTCATCTATTCCTTTTGTACTTAGAGAGACTTCTTTTGGCTTTCACAAATAAGAAGAGGAAAACTGTTTTCAACCTCCACCTTTGTGTGTATTCCCCCATTGTGTATGTGAGAAAGCTGCAAGTGAGATTCCTTACCTCTCTCCCACTCTCTTCACATGGTATTAGAGCTCGGTTCATGGTAAGGAGCT
This sequence comes from Dipteris shenzhenensis, assembly GCF_047967505.1. Lineage (NCBI taxonomy): Eukaryota > Viridiplantae > Streptophyta > Polypodiopsida > Gleicheniales > Dipteridaceae > Dipteris > Dipteris shenzhenensis. Next base: position 33,854,774 of record NC_141597.1, on the reverse strand, counting down.
CAAGAAAGCAAACCAAGTTTGCGGTGTCTTGGTAAGAGGATCAGTGCTGCTTTCCTTTTTCGAGTTTGGGAGCAAATCTCTGCAGGTAGCACAGCCGAAAAGTGCAAGAGTACATTGTCTCAGATTGATACGCCCTTCACGGTGTGGTGAGAGGGTGACATTGTTTTTTTGATTCGAGGCCATTTCGGGGCCTGTTTTGGTGGTGGAAGTTTTTGTATAAAATCTATTTAATATTCAAGAAATTTTTGAATCTTGATAGAGAAACTCTATTTGCCCACAAAATAAACATCCCTTATGTTGCAACCATTATCATCATGCACACCTAAACCCTATTGCACTCATGAAATCATATAAAATCTATTTAATTCTCACAAAATCTCTAACTTTTTACAAAGATAGTATATCTATCCACAACAAAAACCAACCTTATGCTACTACATTTCAAATCAAAGAAGGTAAATAAGATGTTGTAGAGTTCTACACATCTGAGCTTTCTTGTGCTTGTTCTATTTATCACAGTCTATTGCGAAACACTATCATCATACTATCTTCCACCTAAGGATGTACCACAATCTATTTAATTTACCTATTGCATGACCTTAGCAAAGAGTTGATGAATACAAGATAGAAATAAAAAAAGTAGCTCTCACATCAACGAATCGATGCTAAGCACAAGCACAACATGAACCATATGAATAATGTTTTTCTAGCACTTCTTTTAACACAATTGAAATCTGTAAGGCACCAAACTACATGGCATAAAAATGGATGGAGGACAAAGACAAAAAGGAAGGAGACTACAATCAGAACCAAATTGAGATGAATAAACCACCCATTTAAAAAGGCAAAGGTCAGGACATGAGGAAAGGCAAGACCTTTTGAACACAACCCAACTTTGCAGCTTTGCTCCAAATAGTGGAGAGAGCCCCTTTTTATAGCATTCAAGCCCAGACAGAGATGCACTAGAGTAATAACTTGAACTTGAGTTTCCCAAGGAAATCCACTAAAAAGCCTTCTAGTTACACACCTTCATTGCATGCAATAAATTTGTCCACTAGACTCTATCAAGTGTCCCAAATGAATCATCCACATAAATATTCAAGCACCTTAGAGATGATGAACCTATTTCAAGCACTCTTTTCTCTCTTTCTTTCATTTGTAACAATACATTTTATCAACAAAGCTAAGAACTTGACAATCGATCAATTATATTTGGCAAAACCATTTCATGATTCAGATGTTAAAAAAGGACAAAAAGTTCATTTGTATCACTAAAGCATCATGAAATCTAGACCATCTACAAGCCACTAGGTTGACGAGCAAGAAGGGATGGTGCCAAACAAGACACATAATGCCTTCATGGCTATGAGGGAGGTAGCTACAAGTTGCCAAGGTCATCTAGGATTAGGCAAAGTTCCATAGGTCCCTTTGCAAGGCCCAAAAACACTTCTTTTAATATTACAAATGTGTGAGTGAATTTTGTGCAAGTTTTCTCAGTGTAATGAGTTAGTTTGGAATTGCATTTTAAAATAGCACTTGTGCATAGTAGATGTATTTCCTTCAAACTTTGAGGAGTGGGAACCAGTCAAGTGCTTCTTAGGTAAGTTTACTGCCATTCATGAGGATCTAGGAAGGCAAATGCATGCTGGAGAGAAGTCCTCTGCTTTGAAATAGAGAAATATCTATTGGTATAGTGCCAAGTACAATAGTCCAAGGACGTGATTAGTAGGCTATGGCCATCTTCAATGCATTGCACCACCACAATATCTTGAAGACATGGATTACAGCATGATGGACATAAGAACAATGCAATCATATAAGGATAAGATTGCAAAGAATGTGGGCATGGCCATGAAGTTTAGAATTGGTTCTAAATGGGTAAGGTTGTCTTGGTTTATGCCTTTGCACGTTTTTGGTTCTTGTTGTCAGAATATCCAGATGCACAGAATAAAAGCCATGTGGTCATGCAAGTGCCTACATGAGAATTCCATTTAGGAATTGCTTGGGGAGAATTGGGGAAGATTTGGGGGTTAAAGGCCACTGTGCCTTAACCCCGGTAATGTACAATACTCAAACACATATATATATGGATGACATAAAAGATTAGGGTATCATGCACCCACCAAAAGTTGTATGGCTCTCCCTCTCTCTCACCCCCTTCCATTTCGCTTCTGTTGAGAGCACTTTCAACTAGTATCAGATCCCGGGTGGTCTATTTGATTCTTGTGGGTAGTCTAGCTCAGCTTGAGAGGTCATTTTGCATCCATACAACTATGTATGTGGCATTTGTAGCTTTGCAAAAGCAAATGGCTGCTTGTTTGAGCTACTCCAGGTGGTATTTGAACATTATGGAAGCTTATTGATGGTTTTGTAAGTCTCTGGCATCATATGGAATGGTTCTCCACTTAGTGGAAAGACAGGTTGTGTGCATCTTGGAAATAACTATGCATGTGACATAGTGGAAGCAAGTGACATAAAGTTTTCTTTTGCAAATGGGTATGCATTTGTTTTGAAAAATGTGAGGCATGTTCCTAAGCTGACCAAGATCTCATTTCACTAGATCAGCTAGATGATGTTGGTTTTCAAACCACCTTTGGCTTTCAGAGTTGGAAAATACAGAAGGGCTCTATGGTTTTGGCAAGAGGTGCCAAGTGTGGGACATTGTATCCCTTACATGTATCAGGGGTGTTGTTGTGATAATTGAGTAGCCAAGTATGTCTTTGTGGCAATAACTAAGTAGCCAAGTACTTCTTTGTGGCATGCCGGTTAAAAGGGTGTCCTTCTTCAAAGGGTGGTATGCTCCCCAAGCTTGGGGGGGGATTTGGCACATCTACTTATTAATTCCTGTGGATAAGCTCATCTTGAATGGTTTATTCTCAATCTCACTACAAAGGTTTCTAGGCCTTGGCTATGGTTGGTAATGTTTCGACCAAGGAATCCATTTGTACCTAATCAACCCTTTGTGCCTCATTTTGAGCTTCAAGTTGTAATTCTTTTTGGTCTAAAGATAAACTATCAACAAAGGATTGCCATTTTATTTGGTGCTGAATGTTTGGCTCAAGTATTGAATTCTCCCCACCCTCTCCTTCTACCTATCTTGGACTACCGAGAAACTTGGGATGTCTGGATTTTAGTCTTGGTGTGATGACATCTTGGATCCTTCAATTTGATGGAGCTTACAAACCTTCAACCAAGGTGGTTGGCATGGGTGTGAAGCTCACTTCAATGGGTGGTGAGGAGTATTGTTATAGCAACTCTACACCTGCAAGTACATGCAACCAAGCTGAGTACTCGGCACTCATTTTTGGGCTACAAAAGGCACAAGAGCATCGCATCAAGCAACTTGAGGTGCAAGGAGATTCTCAACTAGTGTGTGAACAAGTTAGTGGAACGTGGAAGGTGCGGAGCAAAGGCTTGGTTCTATGACATCAACAAGCATTGGAACTGTGACAACAATTTGAAGAGGTAAAAATTTAGCATATCCCTCGAGCTCAAAATATAGTTGCTGATTTCTTGGCACGAGAAGCTTGTACTTCAATCACGCATGACGCGAGTGGAAGCACCACCCCAACAAAGCTGCAAGCCATGAAGGAGGGTGATCATTTGTAAGGAATGCAAAGGTTGTGGTCATCATGAAACTAAGTGTTGGGCATACTTGATACGAGTTTACCAACTTCGGAAGATCATCAAAAAGGTCCTCAAGGACATTGCTCAAAAGAAGGATGCCAAACTGCACACCCCTTGAAGAAATAGCATGGCAACTACAAGAACTAGATGAAGCTGAAGGTGATGTGCAAGCTCTCCAACTATTGACATTTGTCATGGCATTCCTATTTGCCTTGATGAACAACCTCATGCAGCATCGCATCTCTAACCCTTGCTTGTAAAGATGGTTGCGATATCATGAGGGTTGGTCCTTTTAAGATTGTTTATGAGCTATTCTATGCTGAAAATTCTTCCCGTGTAGTATTTCACAATACACGAGTCACACCCTACCCTGCCTATGTGTGCTTTGTGGATGTATCTTCACCTAATTTTCAGTTCAAGCTACCTCTTTCCATTGTTTGCCCATAGATAAGCCTCATTTTGTCTCTCTCTTTTCCATTTTCCAAGCATGGCTAACATTCCCATGTTTTGTGGACGGGTTGAAGAAAATCCAAATGAGTATCTTGTGGCCTTCAAGTGCCATTGTGTTTCTCTCAACTTTCTTACTGAAGACAGATGACTGTTGGTTCTTCCCACATTTCTAGAGGGTTTGGCTCAAGTGTGGTATGAGAAGCAGGCCAAAGACGTTCACCAAAGCTGGCCAAGGTTAACAGCAGTGATGATTGAGTATTTCAGCAAAGAAGAGGAGACGAAGAATGTGTACTAGTAGGTGGCAAACTTGAAGTAGTCAGAAGGTGAGACGATGCGATATGTGGATCGAGCGGCCATGCTCCTGGACTGTTTAATTGCCACACAGGAGGACAATGCCAGATTTTAAGCTGGAATGACTCAGCATGTGCTGGGCTACCTTGTAGTAGGAGCAAGTGTCAAGCTTAAATGGGAGAATCCAGAAACTATGGTGCTAGCAAATGAGATTGCCCAAAAGTTTGATAAAGTTCAGTCTGATCCCGATTCAAAGAAGACGATTGTCCCTCCGCAACCCCCTCAATTCTTGCAACAACAACCTAGGGGTTCTAACTCAGGGGCATACCCCCACCCCTCATCAGGGATGTATCCACCACCTCCACCTCAAATGTATGGTCCTCCCTTAGATGCTTACCCTCAACAAGGTGTATATTCTCACCCTCTGCCTCGAAGATTTCCCCAGCCTTGCCCACGAGCCCCTCTCCTTTCTACTCCCTCAGCCCCTCCAGCTAAAGAGGCCCCTCCTGCAAAAGAACCCGGAGTCAATGACCTAGCTAAGGCGCTGAATGATCTTCGGCTTGAGATGGTGGGCATCAGAAATCAAGCCAACCGTCCTCCAAGAGACCGAGCTAATGTTGTATGCTACGAGTGCCACCAGAAAGGTCATTATCGCACGGAATGTCCCAATATTCTAAGGGTGAATCTTCTAAGTATATCTGGCACTGAGGATTCTGATGTAGAGATCCTTGACCTCAGGAAAAGAAGTTGTACCACCTCGCACCCCTCTCCAAACCGTGGACCAGGCCACCCCACGAAGAAGGTGTCCTTCTCAAAGCCCTCGGATGGCAGACCCACCAATAGAGAAAACTAAAAGATCTCGTAGGAGTAAGTGGTCGCCCTTGGATTTTCCCATCGGCTCGGGGCAAGAAGACTATTCAAACATTCAGGACCTTGCTCATCGTTCTTTAAGCATCACGCTCCCTCAACTAATAGCATTAAGCCCTAAGGTGAGACGTGAGCTGCAGTAAGGGCTCTCAACAAGGAGGAACAAGAAAAAGGGAAAGGTAAGAGAGGTATCTTCTATCTCTAAAGAAATTGATCGGCACCCACATACAGTCGATGTCATCATAGATAATTGTTGTGTCAAAAATGTGTGTGTTGATGGGGGAGCTGCATGTAATATCATGGTGCCCCAAATCATGAAGAAATTGAATTTGAAATGTACAAGGCGTTCCTCCACTCGAATCAAGGTAGCAGATGGTTAATGACTCGCCACCCTGGGAGTCATTGAGGATTTGCCCATCACTATCAATGGGTTGACCACCACTGTCAATTTCTATGTAGTGGACATTGAAGATACAGGTAGGAGTTACCCAGCCATACTCGGGAGACCATGGTTGAGAAAGAGTGATGCAATCAGCTATAGAAAGACAGGACACATGTCTTTTGGTGCTTCTAAGGAGAAGATCCCGGTGCAACCAGGTGCCATGGAACTAGAAGAAGAAGAGGATCAAGACAGTGATACTCTCTCATCCTCAGTGTCTGAATCAATGGAAGAATCAGACGGGGGGGAGGAGTTCTCAGAGGAGGAAGTTTACATGATGGGGGTGTCTCTGACCCCGCCACCTGTAAAAAAGATAACAGCTAGTCCTCAATAGCTTGAATCTATGCTTTCCCCAGACCTCACTCCAAGTGAGAAATATGAGTTCCTAGAAATGTTCAAAGATTTCCCTGACCTCTTTGCAACTAGCTACCACCACCTTCGCCATGTGACTGCCATAGAGCACAAGATAGAGCTGAAGCCTGATGCGAAGGTTGTGGCTCAGAAGAATTGGAGATTAGGGCCCCTACAGACTGATGCTTTGTGCTTGGAGTTACAGAAGCTTGTAGAAGCTGGGTTTATTGTTCCGGTTCACAATACTGGATGGGTTTCACCAGTGGTAGTCACCCCAAAGAAAACCAACAAGTGGCGGGTCTGCATCGACTATAAGAAACTCAATGCAGCCACCAAGAGGGACCATCATCCTCTTCCCTTTCAAGACCTCATTCTTGAGAAGGTAAGTGGTCATGAGATGTATACTTTCTGTGATGGCTACTCTGGATTTTATCAAATCAGAATTTTCAAAGAAGATGTCCTTAAAACCACATTTTCCACACCGTGCGGGACATTTGCATTCAAAGTAATGCCATTTGGCCTCACCAATGCTCCTGCTACCTTTCAAATATTTATGCAAATGGTGTTTGATCCTTATTTGGGGGATTTCTTGGAGGTGTTTTTAGATGATTTTTGTATATTCTCGTCACGTAAGGAGCACGTCATTAAGGTTAGGTTGGCCTTCGAAAGGGTCAATGATGCGAATGGCAGTCTCAACCCAGAGAAATGCACCATTGGAGCCACTCAAAGGAGGTTACTGGGACATATTGTCTCATCCGAGGGTGTTAAGCCTAACCTCGAGAAGGTAGAAGCCATCCTCAAGCTCTCCCCGCCAACAACCAAATGCCAAGTATGCTCATTTGTCAATCTAGCAGGATACTATCGCCACTTCATTGATTAATATGTTGCTTTGACATGACCCATGACTATGCTATTAAAAGATGGGGTTGATTTCTCTTGGGATGAGGATTGTGATCATGGGTTTGCACAAATCAAGAATGCTTTGGCTTTAGAACCCATTCTACGCAATCCAGATTGGTCAAAGACTTTCTATATCAATCCTGGGTTTGGTGAGCACACTCTGGCAGGTATTCTTCTCCAACAAGGGGAGGATCAGTCCATGTATCCCGTTCGATTTGCTTCTCGACAATTGCTTGACACCGAACGATGCTACTCAGAGCCTGACAAGCCTTACGGCTACCAATGGTGGGCGAGTACAGTGCATTGCTGAAGGAGACAACGGGTGGGATGATACACCGTGGATGATTCAAGGTGAAGAACTACTGATACACTAGGAAAACTTTGATTTCAATTCTACTCATTGTACGGTGATCGAGCTACTTGTTGCTTCATGCCTTGTCTTCGGTTTTTTGCACTGAGAAATTTAAGCATTATGTGGCTAGAAAGTCCATTATAATCTCTAGCAATGGTCTTGCAAAGCAGGTTCTTCAATCACCAAATCCCATGGGCCGGTTGGCCAAATGGTTGGCAGTTCTACAAGAATATGATTTTTCTTTCAAAATTGTAAAAGGGGGTTGTTCCAACTTGAAGAATGCTTTGATTGATTTAGAGGAGTGCCTCGATGTAACCCTTATAGCAGCCATAGAAGTGGGGGATCCATGGTATGGCAGTATCTACAAGTTTCTGACTGCTTTCTCCTTTCCTCCAGAAAGTACTAGCTATGAGAGAAAGAAGATCCGCAGAGATAGTAGGCGCTACACCCTCTTTGATGGGGTGTTGTACCATCAAGGCATGGATGGGATACTAAGATGGGCCATTGATGCAGATGAAGTACCTAAGGTATTGAAGCATCATCATGATGGATTTTGTGGAGGCCACTATGCCAGTGACTATACAGCTAAGAAGATTTTACATGCTAGATACTATTGGCCAACCTTGTTCAAGGATGTCACTTTGTATTGCAAAACCTGTGAACCATGCCAATTCTTTGGTAGGAAGGATTTGCGTCCTAGGCAACATTACCCAGTGATGTCCATCCATCCGTTTCAGAAGTGGGGAGTAGATTTTGTTGAGCCCTTGCCCATGACTGCCCGCAAAAGAAGTATCTTTTGGTAGCCACTCAGTATGTCACTAAGTGGGCTGAAGCTATCGCCCTCCCCACTGCAAATGGTAAGGCAGTTTCAAATTTCATATTTGAACATATCTGCACAAGGTTTGGGACACCCATGGAAATGGTCTCCGACCATGGGATTCCATTCTTAAATGAAGCAGTGGAGTTACTCATGGATCACATGGGTATTGATCATCACACTTCTAGCATCTATTATCTAGTATCCATGGGTCAAACGGAGCAGACCAATGGCCTCCTTTGTAAAACCATGGGAAAAATGGCCACAGGGAATAGGAGCCAGTGGGATCAGAAGGTCACAGAAGCCATATGGGCTTACAACATCACTCATAAAACATCTATAGGTCACACTCCTTTTGAGTTGGTATATGGTACTGAGGCTGTTTTACCACTAGAGATAGAGATTCCAGCTTTGATATTGGCACAAGAACAGAGGATGACAGAAGATGAACATGTAGAGGCCCGGTTGGTGCAACTTGAGAAGCTAGATGAAACCCGATTCCTTGCCCTACATCAAATAGAGATTCAAAAGAATCGACAAAAGGCCCACTTGGATGCTAAGATTCGCAAGGAATGGGAAAGACACTTTGCTGAGGGGGATGTTGTGCTATGCTTTGATAACAGATTGGACCACCAAATGGATAAGAAGTTTCTGCCACTATGGACCGGTCCATACAAAGTCATCAAGGAACATAGCAATGGGTCTATACAAGTTCAGGAGCTGCATGAGCCATATGGCAGGAAGGTGATCAACAAGCGTTATCTCAAGCCCTTCTTTGTGCGTGATGCACCCAGGCATGGAAATGCTGTGCATTCCCTGCCTGGGAGGGGGGAACTATTATGGATAAATTTGTCTAAGGAAAAAGGCATTAATATGTGTGTGTGTTTGTATGTGTGGCAATAGTATAATAAAATATGGTGTGCATAGGGCCCAGGGTTGAGGTGGCAGGGCATGACCATGTGCCACCCTTCCACGTAAAAGGACCCATAAGGTGTGATCCATGGTAGTAACATTATAAAATGTAAGGCGGCATGGCTCCTCCATGTGCCACCCCTCCACCTAGGTTGCATTTAGTGAGATATGGCTCAAAATCCATGGGAGAAGTAATATAAAATAGGTGGAGATGGATATTATATTAGGTTATTCCCTCCATATAGGATAGGCCCATGTGGGGGAGGTATAGATAGTCCAAGGATGCAAGTTAAATAATGGGGAAAGTAGGATGAGGTGGCAAGATTCCTTGTGCCAACCCTCCACTTGTCCTCCTAGATGTTTGAACGTATTATAAAATTGGGAAGAGACCAAGGGAGTATCATAGACTTGGGATATGGGAGTTGATATATGTGGGAAAATGTGGCTAAGCATTATCGCATGCAATTGAGATTGCATAACTGCCTAGCCCACATGGGAGACTCTTCCACACACACCATGCATGTGGGAGGATGCATTTATTGGGAGAGACCCTCTCTCTTGGCTATAAAAGGAGGGGGCTATTCCTTGATGAGGCACGCTCATTCTTGTAAAGCCACCTAGCTAGTACTTTGATTTCTCCCTTCCCTTCCTTTCAAAATAAAGCATGGTCCTCTTCCCTTGATGTCTGCATGTTTACATTCCTCCTCCCATCATGTACACGCTTCTATTCCCCCTCTCCCTTTCCCCTTGTGTCATAGTCTCCCTCTTCATTCCCTCCCCTTCTAATTCCTTTTCCCCTCCCGTGATAATGTTTCACCCTCACGTTCTCCTTTCCTCTATGGCCCTCGAGCATTGCCATGCTTAGCCTCTAGCCTCTGGTCCTGATTTCTTTTCCGGCTAATAGTAGTTACAGGAAACCGCTTGTGAAGCACATGTGCTAGTAGTTAGAACTATCATATAGATGGAATGGACATCCTCTCTTATGTTGTTCAAAAGTTTTGAATGTGGAAGTGTTCCTACATGCAAGATTATGCTTTGTCTAGGTTTCTATACTTTCTATATGTTGTAATGAATTTTTAGTGGCAATAGAATGAACATACAATAGTATTAATCACTATGATCTCTGTTTGCAATAAATTCAAAATTGGAATGTTGTGTTTTGGAAGTTCTCACTGTGTTTCTCGATGATACTTTGTTGGTTTTAGTAGGTAGATTTCATGTAAAATCTCTACCTATTACACCGGTGATCCTAAAAACAAATTCGGCACCTAGATTGTGAGAGATATGTGAAGAGTACACATAGCCTCTCTGTGTGAGTGTTGCAGAAACAATGTGCATGCTGTGAACCATATGGAGGCACCGCCAAAGTTGAATAAGAGAGTGTTCAATGTCTACAAAGACAAATTCAAATCTTGCAAAGTGATGTTCAAGCACTGAAGTTAGTCTAGCAAACGTTTGATGTCAAGGGTGCACGCAGGAGAATTCAATCAACCATTGCGCATTTTCAAGATTTGATTCATAACTTGTAGCAGAGGATCATGAAATCATCAAAGGCAAAATCATGGATAAAGTTAATGTGGAGTATTGAGGCCAATATAATGAATTCAAATCCATTGTTGCTAAAAATGGCAAGTTTTGGGAGCAGTGAATTCTCATAGAAGGTTCATGGAGGCATTGGTAGTAGATGTCAAACGTGGAGGAACCTGAGTCATCTCCTCGTTGTATTACTTCACCAGGGCCCAGGATAGAGGATGAACAAGTGACTCTAAAGAGGTTCCTAGGGAGCTGATGCAAGGTCATGAAGAGGTAGGAGAAGCATTCGTATTCCAAAAAATTAGGAATGAAACCACTAGAAGTTTCGAGGATGAAGATTGGGTTCGTGGCAACACAATGTCAAGGGAAGATCCTTCCACTAGTTCAGGTGGCATTTTTGAATACCACGATGCAAAGAATCCATGAGGCCTTTGTAATCCATGGTCTATTAAGAGTTCATGCTCAACTTCATGTGATCATGTGTGCATAGCACCATCATGTGATCGTATGTGCATAGCACTAACCCAATAGAGTGCTATAAAGGAAAGGGATAGATGCCCTAACCCTAACCCTAAATGGGTTTGCATATATTCTACATTTTCAACTAAATCTAGTGTATTGTTAGTCATTTGTGGTGTGATCTCTAGCTGTGCCCTCTCTCCTCATCTCCACTCTTCTCCTCTCCCCTCTTCATATTTTGTCATGGTATCAGAGCTCCCTTGCCTTCTGCTGAGGCATTGCGATTCTTGAGAGTGCAAGAGAGACTCAGACATTGAGTGTTCTTTCACTTTCGTTGAGTGATAGAGAAAATTCCATCCATGTGAGAGGAACTTCTGTCCTTTCCTTGAGAGTTCTTTGAGAGAATTCCATTCATTCTTATTGAGATATTTCTGTTAATCATTGTTCCTTCACAGATTTCTTTGAGAGAGAGATCTCCTTCCTCGTTTCTTGAGTGATATGATTAAGAGAGCTTCTTCTTCTTTATTGCATGATTTGATTGTGAGAGAGAGAGATTATTCTTGTATAGTGTGAGAGCTATTCTAAGATTTGTGAACCGATATTTGTTGTGAGAGATAGAGTTCTTAAGACAAAGAGTGAAGGAGCTACATCTTGCATAAAAAATTTCAAGGGAAGGATTGTTGAGTCGTAAGCAACTCCATAGGCTTCTAACAATGCCTTTGGCTCCAATCAGCTCAACAAGCCCTCCAACAAAAGCCACGGTCTGTTCAATGCCAATCATGCGACCTATAGCCTTCACCTTCATAGCATCTCCTCCATGGCCGCCAAGGTTAGCTTCATCTAAAAGCTCCCGTGGCTCTAACCACTACTAAAAATCTTCTAAACAGTTAGGAGACTTCTCCAATCGATTGAGCCACCTCTCCAAAGGCGATACCCATGACATTGCCCATGGCTTCTATAGCCCAGAATACAACCAAGGCAACCATGACATAGACATTCTTCAAAAGATGCCTCTCCAGCCAGTCATGCTATCCCACCGGTTTGTACCTCTAAAAAATAGTGCCAAGCTCCCACAATGGCTAGCTTGATTGCCTACCTTCTGAAATGGTCCTTAGCCATTGTCCCAGCCACCTCCATTGCCATTTGTTTCCAAAGAAAATATGCTACAACAACCACCGCTTCTCCAATGATCGACTTTCTCTTGTGTAAAAACTCCATGACAATTGGCACGCTCAATCTGCAGATCAAGCTACAACATAAAGGCTCCACACAACCAGCATCTCTGCAAGCCGTCAACAACTCTGAACTTTCGACTACAACATGCATGGATGCCATCAACGAGCCAAGCGCCAACTCCTCCTAGGCTCTACAAAGAAAATGGTTGCCATCATCTACAACAACAATAGCCTTGCAGGTTCTACAATAGCCCAGAGCTCCAAACAATTCTCGACTGTACCTCACACAATGGACTCCAAAAGATCAACGTGGCTCCTCCACGATGGAAGTTTAGTCAGAATCCGACAAAACCTTTTTTATTCCAGTGAGCCTCCCCTCACGACACGTGGTGGCCACCTTATCCTAAGGTCACCACAAACCTTATCACCTAAGGTCAATTGACTAACACGTGGCTCCCCACATTTGGTCAAGTTAACCTAGGTACCATAACCCTGGTCAGCAAGTGGATAGGATTGGTTAAGTTAACCCTGGATCAGGTCAACCATGGGTCAATAAAGCTTGGTTAAGACTCAGACACATGGCACCATTCCATATCATCAGTGACATCATTGCCACATCAGCACTACCAGGTGGCAGTCTTTTGCAAGCACAGAGTTACTCCACATAGGCACACTGTACACCTTGCATGTGTACATAGTTGCCATCTTAGCTCTCTGCTCCACAAGCACACCTCTTGCTAGGCACAATCACTGCATGTGACCCCCTGACTGCCACATCATCATTGAGCACATTTGCACCCCTTTTGCCTCTCCACCTAGATCAAGACGTATCTCTTGGTCCATGAAGAATTTGAGGGCGCTCCAAAAAGAAAAAACAATCAATTTTTTGCGCTCTACGCGCCCGTTGGCACAAGTATCACTCACTTTTGAGCTTCACTGATAAATCCACTTCCTACATGCACATCACCTCTACACACATGCTATTATTATAAAGCCTATTCGGCTATTTCATGGCATTGTGCACATCATTTCAGCCTTGTAAAGCCTCTTGGCTATTCTTGGCATCATTTGCCACAAGCCTTGTAATACAGATCGGATTTTATCAATTGCAATTCTATCTTCACCGATAGTTAATATTTCACTTGGCATAGTCAGTGTTTTGCAGTTGATTCAGATAGAGATTTTCACAACACTTTGAGTACAATTCTTGCACCATGTCTAAGACTAGCAATCTCAATCTAGAGGCATCTGCTAAGCTAGAAAACTCCAATTACGACACATGGAAATACCTATTGTCACAACACCAACAATGGGATCTACAGCTACACAAATAGTTTTGCACTTGTAGGGATGCGTCAATTTTACAAGCAAAAATCTATGAGCAGGTTCATACGAGCGTGTTTTTCAAGAGATTTTAAAAATAGTATTTCTTTAGGAAACATGGTTTTTACACTTTTATTTTCATTAGAACTAGATCCCTTTATCATAAAAATATACAGACTAGTCACTCATTCATTTTTACATAACATAAATCTTCTTATTCATAGACATCCCTTTGTACCCTTGTTATTACCTTAAAAAAGTATTGAAAAATAATTCATTTAAGAAATGTCCCTCATAATCACTCTCAATATAATAATATTATACATAAATAAATACTTATTAAACACATGTATATCATATGGCAATATATTTCAAGTGTTTTTATAGTATTAATAACAAGATATTTATGGACATGTTTCTACAGAAGTTTAAATTACTGTAAATAAGTATTAACTTGGGCTTATATATCACTCTCATAAAATACATGTAATATTTAATACTATATATGCAAGGTTTTCCAAAATATAACCCCATAGATGTGCTCAAATGGGGTTTTCCGATCAATTTGAGTGGCTGAATGACTATATTTGGACATTGGATGTGAAAGTTATGTCACTTTTAAAAGTGCTGTCCAAGGTAGTTTCGCTAGCAAAACTACCTTGAAAGACCTTGTTCAAAGGGGTTTCGCT